>NC_035442.2:143092264-143186738 GCF_002127325.2 Helianthus annuus
TGCTACTAATGCATCTTCTAGTCTTGAAATCCTCTTGAATCATCCATAATTCTCCATATTAGCAAGTGTTCTTAAGTTTGAATGTTGAAAGAAGATGATGTAAGGGGGTGTTTAGTCTTGGCCGATTTTTTAAGAGAGAAAGAGTAAGAAGATGGTAATTGTTGATGGTTTTGAGATTATGAAAATGGTGGAGTGTTGGAGAGTGTTTTGTTAGCTCTAGGTAACACTAATCATACTTCTCAAGTTCCCAACACAACAAATTGAAAATAGGTGGCAAGTGGGGGAGCCCACCAACCGTGAATCATCAGGGGGGGGGGGGTTATTTGCTTTTTTTTTATAAAATCATGTTTAATTTATAAACTTTAGGAACTTTGATATTCGATATAAAAATATCCACATTGTCTTGAGCTCTCATAATTTAAAGTAGTGTGACACTAGGTAAAACTAGTCCACCAAAATTTTTAGTTTGTTGATCGGGTGAAAAAGTTGGTTCGGGTCCTGTACCGGATTAAATGCTGACACCGTGTTTCATTTAAATAAATATATGACAAAAATTATTTTTGCACATGTTTTATCATCCAAATAATTAATCCAACCTTTTGGACTAAAAATTTTATTATTTCTGACACAGTTATGGTACCGGCTTTGCTGTCTAGCAGTTTACTGAACTAGCCGTGCAGCTTAATGCAATAGGATTCAATTGCGGATTTTGTGTCGTTTTTAATACCCAATATATTATTTATGTCAAATAATATTTATTTTTGGGTTTTCGGACAGTTACTGTTTCGTTCTGCGGAATGTTGTACACTTCCGCATGATTATTATATTTTTCTGCGGACTTGGACAATTTGGTTTTTAATTGGAATTTTCTAAATAATAAAGGCACATGTTATTTTAGATAGAGTTGTATCGAATATTTGTTTAGACATATCCAAATGTCTTGTTTTTATCGTGTCAGTCTGTACCGCGACTAGTACTGACAAGTATCGTTTATTAGCGTTCCTAGTGTCGGTCTAGGATATTGTTTTTAATCGCAACGGATTTGTTATCATAATTAACTTATGATTTTTGAAGTTCCTAGACTTTTAAGACTTAAATAAATAAAATCAAGTCGAACACGCGAAAACAATTAATGTAATTAGTTGTTCGGGTTATACAGAATTACTAGAATTTTGCCGATTGTCACAGTAAGGCCATGAAATTGAGTAAGTTTACGCTTGTCTTTATCAAACACACTTATAGGTTTTGGGCTTGTCTAGATACTAGAGAAGAGTGTGCGATTTGGGCTTGGGTTAGGCCATGTGGGCCGAGTTATATGTGGACCCTATATAATGTTATGTTTAGTTCATGATTAGGGTAAGGCATTAGAAAAAAGCCTCAGAGATAGCTAAAGAGGCGAGTTAGGGTTGGTGAGCATTGTTGATTGTTAGTGTTCTTAATCGACATTTGTACCAGACAATCCTAGAGATTGTGTGCAATATATTGATACAACAATTGATTTCATCTTCTTGTTCTACACTTTCTTTAGTTTTCCGCACTCAGGATTGTGGTTGTGATATCCGATTGAAGATCTCTGGACTTAAACTTCAAACCCTTATAAATATTTTTTAGAGTTAATTGCCAAAATCGTCCCTAAGGTTTGGGCATGTTTGCCATTTTCGTCCAAAATGACACTTTTGTACCAAATTGCCCCCAACGTTTGTAACTTTTTGCCATTTTCATCAAAACCACTAACTTAGTTTATTTTTTCTGTTAAGTTGAGGATATTTAGATGAAGCTGGCAAATATAAAACCACGGGAACGATTTTGGCAATTTACTCAAACTCTTTTTAATTTCTTTTATTTAACTATTTTTGTTACATATATAATAAAAAAGAATATACATGGAGTTTTTAGAAAAAAAAATAGTTTTGTCACATAATTTTTATAAATTTTCATTCAAATCACTAACTCAGTTTATTTTCTGTTAAGGTGAAGGATGTTTTAAATTTTATAAACTAGGACAGAAATTAATTTACAGCTTCTTTACATAAATAAGTTTTATAAAGAGAAAACGTCGTTGGTGTGCAACACATAACAATCGATTACAACTTTTAGTAGTTATCAATTGTAGAGATAGAAAAAAATTATAAAACGTTACATATTTTTTAAATGTGTTGAGCACCTAGGAAATATGTTGGTAGAAATAAAATATTTATTTAATTAAGATTATAAGGGTAACTAACTAATACTTATTCTGAGTGTCTTGAGTAAATAAACTTTTGGTTCATAGCATTATAATTACAATTTGGTGGGTACTTTTAAGGTTTGGTAACGATACGTTGTTTGATAGAGGGGGAGGGGGGCACTGGCTTCTGTTTTTCCTTAGGAGCGAATTTAAAAGAGTAGAAGATGAATTACAAACTTGGTACATATGATAAGATTTTTTTATTTGACCTTTTTCAATAAGGTCACCAACATTTAGTTTTATAAAATTTAGAGGTTTAAGTAGATTTTATTTTTATAAAACTGATTTATATAAAAAATTAGAAATTAATTTCTGTCTTAGTTTATAAACATCATTCGCCTTAATAGAAAAAATAACTTAGTTAGTGGTTGGATGAAAATTTATAAAAAATTATGTGACAAATCTATTATTTTTTCATATAAAAATTGCATGTATATTCTTTTTTATTATATACGTAACAAAATTAATTAAATAAAAGAAATTTAAAAGAGTTTGAGTAAGTTGCCAAAAGCGTCCCTGTGGTTTTATATTTGTCAGTTTCATCCAAATATCCTCAACTTAACAGAAAAAATAAACTAAGTTAGTGGTTTTGATGAAAATGACAAAAAGTTACAAACGTTGGGGGTAATTTGGTACAAAAGTGTCATTTTGGACGCAAATGGCAAACCTGCCCAAACCTCAGGGACGATTTTGGCAATTAACTCTATTTTTTATAAAATCACTAAGGTCATTCATATTGATGCACATGTGCATAGTTTATACGGTAGTGAGAGAATTATTGTTAATGCACATATGCATTAAGTTTCTATGTTTGGTTATCTTATGGTTTATTTATTATTGTAGATCAATAAATGGAAAAAATAGTGAAGAAGGTAACTTTTGTTGTGAAATCGGGAATGAAAGGTAAAAAGAAATGCCAGATACTAAGATACTATGGAGAATGATGGTGTAATGGTCAATCAAATAGTTAAAAAGGTTGTTTGTTATTTAGTGATGTAGTTGGGAAGAGATACACATGTGCATCACTTTATAATTTTCCTGTTAAATGATGTCATTTGTATGCACATTTGCATATTTTGGTTAATTTTATCTGTTGGTTGATGGTTTGGTTATATTTTTCTGTTTATGATTTAATATGTTGTTTGGTATGGTATGAAGATTGGTGATGCACATGTCTATAGTTTGAAATATTATACATATTGGTAATATATTACGAATGGTAGTGTAGACGAAAATGAAATTGTATAATATTGGTAATGTATTACGGATAGTAGTGTAGATGAAAGAGAAATTGTACAGGTGTTGTCAAAAAATATGACATACGCACATGTGGATCAGTAATTGTTATTCGGATTAGAAAAAATTTCAAAAAATAAAAAATAATTTTTTTATTAATAAAAAGTTGCGATTTTAATGGAAAATTAAAAAGAATAAAATAGTTTTGTGTGTTTTTAAGCCTTTTTAAGAAGGTTTGGTTGTGTTCATACTGGTTCTCATGGTTCTCATCATAAATGATGGTTTCTAAATGATCTTTAACTGTAACTCCCAGATTTCACATTCCAACATGGAATATTCTCATACTATTATTTAACAAAATTCGGGCATGACTCGTTTGTATTATGAACAATTCCCTGTAAGTCTAACGTGTAATAACTTGAAATACGACACAGCGGAAAATAAGAGCCCAAAAATTTTGTTCTTTACTAGACATAATACTTACAGGAAGGTTTAATTACAAAAGTTCATACACTCATTAAAAAGGATTTACCATGTTCCGTTATATTAATACTTCAAGACCTATATTTGTCAAACTATGTGACCGATCCTTCCCGTACAACCCTCGCTCTTGACTCGATCTTCAATTCTCCTTTTCTTAGTAATGATGCTAAGTCCATGCCACCTGCATTCACCACATACATGTACATCGGTTAGATACAATGACATCATTCCTAAACTAGACATACGTAATTAATAGCTAGTCCGCGTTCTTTCTTCCCATACTAATCCTCACGAATAAGCTTTCCGTGTACATTCGTGCATTCCAAATTCTTTAACCCTGATAACGACGTGAATAGAAAACCTGCATTCTCATTTCATACTCAAGACAATTGTTTAGTAACTTAATACTTCAACTGATTTAAACTATATAAACACATACACAAGATTAGTTCGCTAATAAGCAATAAATCCTACTTCAAACACGGGTACTAGCACATATGCATATATAGATGTTAACTTACATTCACAATTGCGTACCCCCATACATACATACATACAACTCTTATACAACACTCCAATCCTCCCAAGGTTTACTAAGGTAAGCCAATTATAGGCTTCTAAACATAAAGACTACGTACATTCGATCTAGCGTGCATTCTTGCTTCTAATCAGAAACACCTAAGAGCTCCAACTATTGGATGCTAATTTAATCCATATATATATATATATATATATATATATATATATATATATATATATATATATATATATATATATATATATATACAAATAGATAACCACAAACTTAGTTCATTCCTTTATATTCTTACTCACACATTATAATCTTGATCGCACTTCTAAAACGCATCTTGATTGGGTTTTCGAGTATCTAGTGGGGAATCGTAAGCCCGCAACCAACACTTTACTTAAAACTAGCATAAACACTAATTCAGTGGCCTTGAAGGGCATTTACAACCATTCTTACACAAACAACAAATAAATTGCCAGCAGCAAGGTCTGTCGCGGACCACGACAACCTTGCCTGATCTTTCGCGGGGCGTCAGAGCTCCACCGTAAGCTACGGTGACTACCGTAGCTTACGGTAGACTCCAAATTGCTTACGGCAGCCAGGTACTGTCTTACGGCAGAAAAGAAAAGGGCCAGCACCCACCGTAAGCTATGGTGGTGCCTAGATCTACATCCCGTTTTGTGCTTAAAACTCCCTTAACTCATCCGTTTTACATCCGAATCACTTAATACTTAATCCTAATTGTTCGTAAGGTTATTCCTTACATAACTAACTAAAGGTCTCTGCCCCAGGTCTCAAATCCATCTGTATTTCTTTAACAATACTCTACTTATACCCAATTATTCGATCCATTCATGACCTTGTCAAGCATCTCACATGAGTACACTCAAAACTTGCATAACATTAATACTATAACACTTTCACATTAACCGAATAGAATATTATCTTCATCATTATGTGTACAGATGTTTCGTAATGGAACATACCCTTATTTTAACCCGTTCGGTCTTCTTAATAAGCACCATCAAACAATAACCAAATCTTAAATAGACTTAGATTACCTTACTTACGTGACTCACATATAGCCTTTCTAAAATGGTCTAGGAAGTGATTCGGAAATCACTTCCTTAATGCTCCATACTTGCTACCAATCACAATAAAGCATCTCGCATAATTTCTAACACTTATCATACAAATAACCTCTTAATGACTAAGGAGGGAGTCGGGGAGTTTACTTACATCGTGCGTCCAATTTACATGTGGCTTCCGTGTTTACCTTCGACCCGAAGCGCTTCCATATTCGTGTCCCTATTGACATGACTCCTATCCATACATGTCATCATAAATGTAACACGATTAGCTTACGAACATTCGTTCATTCGACTTTTAAATCATGCAATATTTGACTTTCGTTAGCTTATTAACGCATAAAAGGAATGTGTATCATCATACTTTATTACTACCGAACATAACACATTAACTAGCGAGTTCATAACACAATAGTTTCTTGCATACAATGTTTACTTTTTTTTTAACTTCATACATATATATAAACCAGTTTCATTTACTACGCCGTTCACTTATATAACTATTTCATTCACATATAGTTTGCATTCCATAACGCTTTACATAAAAGACCAATTCCATAATTTCTACATACAACACAAGACTTCCTAATTCGATCAAATTTATAATATTACCCATTCAAGCATTTAATCGAACACTTAGCGTGCATGTAACATTGTAAGCTCTATGTACAAGTATACATTGCATAATCTCACTAGTAATCTTCATGAATCATATAATCAACTAAATTCACCTCACTTATTCATTCTACAACCTAACAATCTGTCTATAGTTTGCACACAAACAATCACCCATCCAAATCTCTTGATTAATTCACTACTAGTTCACTATTCAACTAACCTAAATGGGTTTTTATTCAAACTTTCAAACAAATCAGTATCATTCATAAAACATCCTCTATTTGATGATTCTAACTCACAAGCAAGTTCAATTTCATACTATCTCATGGATTAATCAAAACCCTTATCATCATCTAGCATAAATTCACAAAATTCGACTTACCCCATGATGGAAAACCCTTAGATAACCGAGGAATTGATCACACGCATTTGATTATCCATGAGATTTCTGTCCAATTTGATGGAATTGGTGAAACTACGGTTTCACCTTGTTCTCCTGCCTCTGATCGATCGCACATCACACACACACAACACACGCATATGTGTGTGTTTTTAATTTTTATTTTCTTTTAATGTTTCAAGTTTTACCACTTTACTGGTTTGGCCCTTCAAGATTACTATTTATATTAATATGACCAAAACTATACTTACTTGAAGGGGTATGGTTGATGTGCAAATTATGGTCTAATAAAAACTACTAACCTAATCTAGACACCCTAGTTTTAAATTTATAAACTAAGACTCTCTAAATGCTAGACCACTGACAGGCAAGTGTACCTATCGTACGTAGTAAAGCCTAATGAAGTCCGAGTATCGAACCCACGAGACACTAGCGACGCTAAACTAGACTCTGACTAAACTAAATACTTAATTGGTTTTTAATTTTGTGTTTTTAGGATTTTTTTAATAAACTAATAAAGCAAGAAAACAAGATAACAGGGCAAGCAAGCAAGAAGTGACAGGAAGGAGACAATGATGAGAAAGAACTACCCAGGCTTCGAATCCCTAGAATCATGCAATGCTAATGTGACAATGATAATGGTTAAATATCTATTTCCCTCAATTGACCCCCCGCTAGAGATGTCCCAAATGAAGAAGCAAGACTAAATGTGAAGTGCTAGAACGAACCGGCTCGAGCTATCGATACCAAATCCTACGAAAATAGAATCCTTTTGACCTCAGAGACAGTTATGTTAAGAGAAGATCCCAAAATCGCAAAGCAAACCCAACTTTGATAATTGAAATCCTAGGAAACCTTAATTACGATGCAATAAACGAGCCCGAGCTATCGGTCACCCAATCTACCCACCAATAATTAGCTAATAACCTAGCTCACCCTAATCGTCTTTCGAGTCACAAGATGAGGATGCAAGTTTTAATATAGTGATTTTAATTATTAGTCAACTTGGTCAATTTCTCAACACAATACCTAACCCGAAAATCCTAAGATCAACGAATTAAATTAAATCCTAAGTCTAGGGGGAATTTCTTCGTGCCTAAACCGCTGAATTTATTGACTAATAAAATAACCAAAACATACCAACATGCAATATCAAGATCAATATCAAAGAAAAGTTATGTAAATCACATCAAATAACCGAAAACATGTCACAAACGCATTACAATCCTCTAGTTCATCTCAACCTAAGTAGTATGAAAAGTTTAGCCAAGAATCATAGTCATGAAAAAGAAACAAGTCTGAATCAAGTAGCAAAACATGTTTATAATTTTGTAAAACACAAAGTCTAACAAAACCAAAAAAATAATAAATTGCAAACCAAACCCGAATCTTGAATCACGACTTTGAATTTTGAACCAGCTTCTCCTTCTTTGATCGATGTCAACTCCAACAATGGCAGCCTCCTTTTGATGTTTATCTTTTTTCGAATATAGGGCTCTGCCGTCAAACTTATTTTTTTTCAATTGTGTCTTGCTACCGTCCTATATGTATTGGTCCAATAATTATATAAAGTTTTTAAACATGTCTAAAGGACCAAGACCTGCACTTCACGAATTCACTGGCCCTTTTTTTTAATGTTCCATGGCCCACTAAAAATTCATCCAAATTGGCTTTCACGTGCAAGAAGTGTTAGTGATTTTAACTTTTTGATTTCTAATAATAATAATATCAATGGCAGCAACTTTTGTCTAGCAGGTATCTTAGCAGCTCAAACTTTATGCGGCAATTTTAATTCAGTTACTGGCGTTTCATTCTGCCCAACTGGCTAGTTATTTCCATATTACTCGTTTTTGCTCCATTTGCATCAGGACCTGTCCCAACACAAAATAATGTAATATAATACTAAAAACTAAATAAAACAAATAAAACTATACAATAATTATAACTTTACACGGGACAAATATGTGTATTTTACCACACATCAATGGTCCCAAAAAGCCGCGCAAACTTCCGTCAAGGTTGCGCGTGGAACCATACTCCTTATTTCAATAAACTTCATACCACGAGCCTTGCGCGGGTTGCACCATTTCCCTGCTCTAGGTCGCGCGAGGGCTCGCCAGAGGAAGCTCCGATATCAGCACTTAGCATGCCAAAGGAGCACACAGACATACTAACCCCGCGCGAGTTAGTTAAATGTTCAGCAAGAACCACACATGGAAGCAGCGCAAGGCTGCCCCAGGTGGTACACAAGGTACAAGTGGCAGTGAAAAAGAGCCAATGAACGTCCAGCAGGCTCTGTTCAATCGTGCGCCACGATCGTCTGACGAGAAGTACTTAAGGACGCCTACGTGGCACCAATCAGAGGGCGGAGACATCTGTCCCACGATCTCCATTTGTCTGCTGATGGCAGAAGAACAGCAGGGCCGACAACAATGACACGTGGCTCCAATCAAGGCGCGCCAGCGCCAAAGAACTTCTAGAAGCCACTAAACGGTCGACGCCGATGAGACAGAGCATATCCGTTATGTTGTTCATTATCGGCCCAAGGCCCATCAGCCCATATCCTCTTACACCTCTCCGGCTATAAATAGAGACCTCATTCCACAGGTTAAAGATCCCATTCCCTCTACTCTCACTCTTAATACTTAATTATCCCCCCAAAGTAGTCGCTTATTCTCACGCCGGAGCCCGGTTAAGAGGGAAACCCCCACATTCCCCTCTTGACGAGTAACGGTGTTCTGTTTTGCAGGATTAAACATCAAAGTCAGAGCTCAGATATTAATTAGAAGATTAACCACTATGGTAGAAACATAAACCAAACTGATTAGTTCCCATAATTAGTTCAGTGTTTCTTCATTGGCGCGCACCGGTTTTTCTACAACCATTTTCATCTTCTTTTTTCTGAGTTTTTGACATTTCTTCCTTTGATCATGGCTGGTCAAGGAACCATTCCCGAGTTCAGCTTCGGAGCCAACTCTAACGCGGCGTTGGGTGAAGGAATCCAAAACTTCCAAGCCCAGCAAATCGAAGAAATTGGTGAAGTCGAAGTAACCAATACTGGGGGCCCGCGCGGGAGCATCACCCGCATCACTCAGACGGTCACCCCAGGAAATAACGGTGAGGGACCTTCAAACCCAACACCACCTCAGAATGTTTCAGCGTTGCTAGGGCTACCAGAAGGCGAAACTCCAGCCTCATGGTATGCCAAGAATATCGCCACAATCAACGCAGCGTACCAATCTCTGATTGCGCAGCAAGCAGTCTTGACGGCAGAACCGTCCTTGGTCACTCCTCAAAGTCAGGGGGCACGCCAGATGCCCCCACCGCTAAATCTCCAAGGCAGAATCAATAGGCCACCCCCTACCAGGCGTCTAAGCGTGCAGGACACGCGCAACACAAGGGGAGAAACGGAAAGCTACTACGACTATCCGTCAAACCTTCAAAGAGGTCCTGTTCATAGCCGGCTCACGCCGCGCAACATGAACAACGAATGGGAAGAGACAGACCCGAATGATCCAACTTGGGAAGATGACGAGGGCTCGTCAGTCTTCAACCGCTTGCAGAGGAACCACGAATATTTCAAACCGCGACAACATGTCGGGTATACAGAAGAAGCTGAAAGGGATTTCCGCCTGGCCTACAGGCCAGCGGAAGCTGCGGAGCATTCAAAATTCATCCCAAAAATCGCACTCGTGTCGCTTTCAAGAGAAAAGTTACCTCCGACTGTCGGGAAGTTCAACGGATTGACTGATCCGGATGATCACGTCAGAACTTTCACCAGCGTAGGTTGCATGGGTGGTTGGAACATGCCTATGTGGTGTCACTTGTTTATTCAAACCCTTACCGGGGCTGCTCGCGCCTGGTTCGACAGCCTTCCACCAGGGAAGATCAAATCATGGGTAGATTTCAAGACACAGTTTTTGAGCTACTTCAGCCAACAACGACGCTACCAGCGCGACACTGCTGAAGTAGAAGACATCTGGCGAAGGGATGGTGAAGGTCTGGAAGATTTCATCACCCGTTTTAACAAAGAATGTTTGGAGATAGGCGGCGTAAGCGAATAACTCATGCGTTGTCATTTCAAGAAAGCCATTCGCTGTGATAGTCTCATCAGAACTATCACAGGAAAAGACGGAATGCCGAAAGAATGGGACAAACTCATGGAAGCCGCAAAAATTGTTGCGCAAACCGAAGAATCACTCGCTGGGAACAAAAGTTATCATTCTGAAGATCGATTCTCCAGAGGGAACACGCGCGACAACAACAGACGCAACAGATACAAGGGTAATGATTGGAAGTCTAGGAGATCAAGGGGCCATGATGAAAGGCCGCGCTATAGGGAGGACGCGCGTGAAACAATAGACCGGATCGGTTACAGGAAAGCAGCTAAAGATGATAATCGTGACAAGCACTGGACTCCGCTCATAAAAACGCCAAAAGAGGTATTAATGACGGAGAACCATGATTTCAAGGCTCACAGACCTATGACAAACAAGAAGGGACAAGACCCCAACTTATACTGTGATTTTCATAAAGACTCAGGGCACTTGATCGATGATTGTTATAGTTTGCGCCAAGAGATCGAGAAAGCGCTAAAGAGCGGTAAGCTAAGCCACTTGGTGAAGAACGTGCGCAAAGAAACTCGTCAGCTCCAACGCCACGACGAAGGAAATCACAAGAAAGTCCGACGCTTAGAGACCCACATGGTCAACGGACTGAGATACAGCGCAAAAGAGAAAGGCAAGCGCCCCTATGAGCCTTCATGGCAAGAGCAACAGGTCATTTTCCCGGTAGTGCGCGGCGGTCCTCGCGCCACACGACCCGTCGTCATTACCGGTATCATCGGCCATTATGAAACGGAGTACATATTCATTGATCCAGGAAGTACAGCTGACATCATTTATGAACAGTGTTTTAACCAATTTGATGAAGAGGACAAAGCGAGACTCGAGCCAGTTGATTATCCTTTGTCCGGATTTTGCAACGAGATGGTTTTCCCACTTGGTCAGATCAGTTTCCCCGTCACACTGTCTGACAGGAAGCATTCAAGAACAACAAGCGTGAATTTCATGGTGATGCCTGTCAAGTCGAGGCATGATGTGTTAATTGGGAGGGAAACCCAAGGCGAGCTGAACATGGTTACTTCAACTCCCCATTCAGCGATAGGGTTCCCAACCAAGACGGGAGTGGCAATCATCTACGCCAAGAAAGAAGTAATGTCAACTGAAGAACTGCGCCCAGCAAAAGCGGCGAAGGTTTCAGCAACCGAGCCTGAAAAATGGGTTTTAAACCTCAAATACCCAGAGCAAACAGTGACAATTGGCCACGCCATTTCGTCAGACATCCGCACGCGTTTAAAGCAGTTACTGTTCAGAAATATGGATATCTTTGCCTGGACCCCGGCAGACATGACCGGCGTCCCGCGCAACATAACCGAACATTGCTTAAACACTTACCCTTCTGTTGAAGCAAAGGTCCAAAGAAGGCGCAGCTTAGGAGCAGACAAAACGAAAGCAATGAATGAACAAGTATGTGAGCTGCTCAAAGCAGGGATTTTGCGAGAAGTGCCTTATCAGAGTTGGGTCGCGAACCCAGTAATGGTGGAAAAGTCGAATGGTGGATGGTGAATGTGCGTAGATTATACCGATCTCAACAAGGCATGCCCTAAAGATTGCTATTCTTTGCCCGAGATCGATAAAAAGATAGACTCTCTCGCGCCATATAGATGGAAGTGTTTCTTGGATTGCTACAAGGGTTATCATCAAGTACAGATGAAGCTCGAAGATGAGGACAAGACATCTTTTAGAACTGATCTTGGAATCTTTTGTTACACAAAGATGCCATTTGGTCTAAAAAATGCTGGCGCAACATACCAACGCCTGATGGACAAGACCTTCGCGGGGGACATCGGAAAGCACATTGAAGTTTACATCGATGATCTAGTGGTTAAAAGTCCCGAAGAGGACCAAATGTTGAAGGACATCGAAAAAATGTTCAATTCATTGCGCAGTGTAAATATGAAGCTGAATCCAGCCAAGTGTTCTTTTGGCATGGAAGAAGGGAAGTTTTTAGGCTTCATAGTCACAAACGGCGGTTTTAAAGTGAACCCAGAGAAAGTCCAGGCCATAGAGCGAATGCCATCGCCACGAACAATCAAAGAGATGCAACGGTTGGCCGGCCGCCTGGCCGCGCTTAACCGTTTTCTCTCCAATCACGCCGCGAAGTCGTACCCCTTTATCAGCACGTTGCGCAACTGTGTGAAGAAACAAGAGTTCAAATGGACCCCCGAGGCAGAGACAGCGTTTCAGCAAATGAAAGAGTGTTTGATTGAGCTCCCTACCCTGACTGCACCATTCGAAAACGAACCACTCATACTGTACTTGTCTTCTTCGGATAAGGCAGTAGGGTCGGTATTACTGGTGGAGAGAAATGGAGTCCAAACTCCAATTTATTACGTCAGCAAGGTACTCACTGACCCGGAAACAAGATATTCCACGATGGAAAAATTGGTTCTCGCGCTGTTACACGCCTCCCGAAGGCTGCGCATATATTTTACAGGGCATGTGATAACCGTGCTTACCAACTTCCACATCGGCACGATATTGCAAAAACCAGAAACGTCCGGGCGGTTAGCAAAATGGGCCATAGAGCTGGGAGGCCACAACATTTTGTATAGGCCGTGCCCAGCCATCAAGGGCCAAGTCCTAGCTGACTTCATCACAGAAGTCCAGTTGATAAAATCAAAGAGTGTGAGCTGATAGAGACCCCTGAAAACGACACGAAAAATGAGACTTGGATGCTTTATACCGATGGGGCCTCAAATGAGGACGGCGCGGGAGCAGGATTGCGCCTTGTGAGCCCTGAGAATCATGAATTTACTTACGCCATCAAGTTGGACTTTAAAAACACCAACAACGAGGCGGAGTACGAAGCATTTCTGGCAGGCTTACGCCTCGCCATCAAAATGGGAGCTAAAAATTTACAAGCACACGTTGATTCACTCCTGATAGCTAGCCAAGTTAACGGTATATACGATGCAAAGGGCGAGGTTATGGCCCTATATCTGGAGCAAGCGAAAGAATTGCTTCAGCAGTTCCAGTCTCACAAGGTAATCCACATCAATCTCTCTGAAAACAAACCGGCCGATGCCTTGAGCAAGCTTGCTTCAACTTCCTTTCAACACCTTGCCAAAGATGTAAGAATCGAAGTACTCAAGAATCCATCAGTCTTGCTGCGACAAGTAAACGTGATCGAGATGGGGCAACCATCCTGGATGACCCCTATAATCCAATATTTGCAAGAGGGGATACTCCCTGAAAACAGAGCAGAGGCAAGGAAGATTCAAAACAAGGCCCTGCATTACAAAATGAATGGCGGTATTTTGTACCGAAAATCCTTCTTGGGGCCACTACTGCGCTGTGTGGACCCCCAAGATGCGAACTACTTGATCAGGGAGATCCATGAAGGGATCTGCGGCATCCATTCAGGACCACGCATGGTCGTCGCGAAGATTATGAGCGCCGGATATTACTGGCCAGGGATGCATGTCGATGCCCTGAAGGGGATCCGCAAGTGCGACTCCTGTCAGCGACATTCTCCAAAAACCCTGCGCCCTAAGAACGACCTTATCCCTGTATCCACTGCATGGCCTTTTCAGCAGTGGGGAATCGACATGGTGGGACCCTTCCCAGAGGCTCCTGGCGCCGTCAAATTTATAATAGTGGCCGTCGATTACTTCACGAAATGGGTGGAGGCCAAAGCTCTCGCTTCAACTACAGCTATGATGGTGCGCAAGTTCACTTGGGAACACATCATCTGCAGATTTGGCCTCCCACTCAAGATTGTAACCGATAACGGCACCAACTTTGCGTCAGAAGACCTCCACAATTGGATGAAAGAGATGAAAATCGAACACACTTTCACCTCTTTCGCGCATCCTCAAGGCAACGGACAGGTGGAAAGCGTGAACAAATGTATTGTCGAGGGGATAAAGGCCCGACTGGGCACAAGGCGCAGAGGCTGGGTGGATGAGCTCCCAAGTATCTTGTGGGCTTACCGAACCATGCCAAAGACAAGTACCGGCGAAACCCCTTTTAGCCTAGTCTACGGCTCAGAAGCGGTTATCCCGGCTGAAGTTGGCCTACCCTCCCCGCGCTTGACAGCAGTCAACGCAATCGACAATGAGGCAGAGCGACGTCTTGACTTGGATTTGTTAGAAGAAAGGCGCGAGATCCCGCTAATCAGAGAAGCCAAGTACAAAACACAACTGGAAAGGTACTACAACACAAGAGTCCGCATCTGTACCTTCACTCCAGGAGAATACATCTTCCGAGACAATGAAGCATCAAATGCTGAACGCCCAGGGAAACTAGCACCCAAATGGGAAGGCCCATACTTGGTTCACGAAGTGCTGGGCAAAGGGGCTTACAAGTTACGCACCCTAGATGGCCACATCTTACCGCGAAGGTGGAATGCGCGACAACTGCGCAAATGCTATATGTAATTTAACTCAGCCTTGCGCCTCTTTTACTTTCCTATGTTGGCTATACGCCCTTTACAATTAATGTATGTTGGCCTAAGCGCCTGTTTCCAAGTCAATGAAAGCATACGACATGTTTTCCATTACTTCTTTCGTTACAAATGCATGTTAAACTTCTGGTTAGCACGAAAACACTCCAGTAACTTACAAGCTCTCCAATGAAAGCGCCTCCAAGGTCTTCCGCGAACAAAGCGCGAGATCGGGCAATTGTACTCACATGAGACACTTACATTTATTCGAGCTAACTTAACATAAGTTTCTAAAACATTGCAATAATTGTAACGGGAAAGAACAAAAGTCCATTAAATAAGCGCGACCGTGCAAAGGTTTACAATCAAAACGAACAAAAAGTTACAAGGCTCAAAGCCTATCAACAAAGCCTATTCAAGTTCATCACCGTCGTCACCATCATTCCCACCGTCAGCACCATCGTCATCGTCATCGTTTCCACCATCATCACCAGCTGGCTCCTCATCTGATAGTTCAACAGTTATCGGTGGATCAAGGATGGCCTTGAGACGCTGACACCAGTCGTCTTGCTTTAGAGCCTGCACGACTAAGTCCATCACAGGAAGTGTAAGGTTATCATAAGCACTTTCAGCACGCGTCAACTCAGCGTTAGCCTGATCGGTCACCGAACAATGGCTCACCTCAAACTCCTGTCCAGATACCTCCTCAACGTGCTGCGCACATTCCAGATACCCTCCACGATGACCTACTGCACGCGCAGCATCTGTTAGAGCAGCAACAGCGCGATCTAGCTCTCCAGCGTTAAGGATAGAATTGGCAAACTATAACGAAAGCTGCGTATTAAAGACAACTCCTAGCAAATTAAACGCACAAAAAAAATATATATATGAAAGTACATACCAGCACTACTCCGCGGCTGCGCATCCACTCGGCCTCGGAGACAAGCGTATCAACAATGCCCTGCGCCTCAGAATAGTTAGTCTGCGCTACATTGAGAGCGGCAGTACTAACAGCACGCGCTTCCTCAGCAGTGGCAGCCTTAACCTTTTCCGCTTCAAGGTCAATTTCCAAGGACTCGCATCTATCAACCTGATCATTCAGGCGGCGTTTCAGCTCATCGATCTCGACATCCTTGGCATGTAGATCCTTATCTTTGCTTGACAGCTGCAACTTCACATCAGCCAACTCAACCTGAAAAGCGACAAAGGACTTAGACTATTTCAATAAACAGCATAGAAGGAAAGGGAATGAATTTTACAAACCTCAATCTGCTGCTTGGCAGCCTGCGCAGCTTGCACATCCTCAACCTTCGCAGTAAGCTCAACAATCTTGGCCTCAAGCTCGACAATCTTGTTCCGAGCCGCGAACGCGCGCTCATTATCTTTCTCGCATATGCGCTTAAACTCGGCCTTCTCCTTAGCCAATTGTTGTTCGGTGGCTTGAAGTTTGTTTTTCAGGCCCTCCCGCCCCCATTCCTCAGCCTTCTTGTCGGCATCGAACTTGGCCTTCTCTTCATCAAAGGCGGCTTTTGACTTCTCAAAATCGCTAATACGCTTCAACATCCGCTCGCGATAACTCTCCCAATCCGCCCGCTCCCTAACCATTGTTCGCCACTCACGAACTATATGATGATTGGCGGCGCGAGTATTGGCCTCCCCGATCACGTAAGTTCGATACAGGCTTTCATGGGTCTTCGCCCTCTACCGATTAACCTCACCAGGAGTAAAGGAGTTTAGGAACCAATCGCGGCAAGGCCCAAATTCTTGAAAGGTGTCCCTTTGCCTCAAACCCCAGGGAGCTTGGTGAGGGGCATTACCACGTTCTTCCTCGGTATAGCTTTTGTAGTAGATATCACCAAGGGTATCCTTCGCCCCAATAACTTGTGGGTTATAGCCCCCAGCGCCACCAGAGCTTGCGCCACTAGAAACATACCGACCCGACCCCTTGGTAGAAATTATCTTTGAGCGATCAATAACCTCAGCATGCGCGGGGTGGGTAAGCTTCGCAACCTCAGGCTCTTTCCTCCTCTCAGGACCCTTAGTGATCTCCAACTCCGGATCATTGATAGGCTTTTCCATAGCCTTCTTCTGCTCTCTCTCCTTCTCCACATCAGAGGCTCTCTTCCTCTTCGCCTCTTCAGCCCGCTTCTCTTCCTCAGCTTTCTTCCTCTTCGTTTCTTCAGACCTCCTATCCTCCTCAACTTTCCTCTTTTTCTCTTCCTCAACTTTCTTCCGACGCTCCTCAGCTTTTCTCTGCGCCTCAGCAGCCTTCGCCACATCCCTCTCAGCAACATTTTTGTCCTTAACAAACTCAACCCCAACAGTCTGGGAAGATTTAATGGTAATCTTCGGCCTCTTTGGCTTTGGCTCAGTAAATGTAACCCCCTTCTCAGGGGTTTTCTTCTTGATCTCTGCAGAAACCAAATAATTAAGCAAAGAAAATAACAATAGGAAGAAAAGTCAAGAGCTTACCAGGAGAAAATTTATAGAGAGAGCGCAAGTTGCTCGTTTTCCCAACCAAGGGATTCGCACCAACCATCGATGCGGAAGCCACACCAGTGGTGGTCTCGCTTCTAACTCTTTTTCTGCTGATCAACTGTTCAGCAGCCTCCTCTTCTTCATGCGCGGCAGTGGAAGGAGTTGCACCAGCATCAGGGTTACGAGAACCCGCGCTTCCAGAGCTCCTTGAACCACCCGCTCCAGTCTTCGTCTCAGCTGCGTGCGACAAGCCTTTAAGTGAATCACTAATTATCACATAATCCTTTAAGTCACTCTGTCGAAGGCGAAAAGTACCTTTACCAGCAGCACCAGCGGTTGCGCGACTACTACCAGCCCCCTTACTGGTCACCTCGGGATCCAAGTTGACTTTCTTCATCTTTTTCAAGGGTTTTTTCTTCTTCTCTTCTGGGTCAACCCCCAGGTCGCGCAACACACCTGCAAAGATGTTAGACCACGGACTTAGCTCGCCGTTTGAAGACCCTACATACTCCTCGCTGGAAAGTTAGAAAACCTCTTTCCCAGCAGAAGTCACAGAGCGCAAAGGAAGAGGTTTAGGGAATTGCGCACCTTCGGTTGCGGTAGGCGGCGAGGCAAATGCATCAGCAACCAGGTACATGAAATTGCCTCTAATCTGCTCATACCAGCTTTCCTTATCATCGCGAAGGGGGCGCACGCCCATAGATCCTCCAAAAGTAGCAAAGGCAGCTTAAAGTTGCGCCTCTACACATCAAAACGCATAAGTAAAATAAAGCAGGAGGCATAAAACAAGGGAAAGTAGGAAAATAACTGACCTTGATCACCAATCTTCAGAACCGGCACTTCCTTGCTGTCCGGTGACCACTGGTCACTCATGCGCGCCGCTACCAATACATTTTCCCCAAATACCCGGTTAGGGGTAGGGGTCAATTGTTGATACCACCGTTCGTGTTTTGGGATCGGAAGATCCTCTTTCAGCATCGGCTCGCTCCAATCTCTGAAGGGCATGGCAATCGAAAGCACCTCTTCTCGAACAAAGAAAAATTTGGATTTCCAATCATGGAAACTCTTTGGTGGGTTTAACAAGATCTTCCTTGCAGCTCCATGACTGGCAAACGAGAAGAAGCCCATCGTCCGTTGAAGCTGATAGAAGGCCCGGAACTTCTCAACAGATGGCTCGATGCCATGGGCTCCGCATAAGAACTCAAAATGACGAACCCTAACCATCTCAGGTGGGCTCATCTGGGAAATATGGAAGTTGTAGAAGTGCAAGATGTTCCCCATGAAGTTTGTCGCCGGCAACCGGAAGTTGCCTTGAAGGAAAAAATCTTCGAATAAAGTGATGTAACCCGGCGGTGCGTCGGCGGCCGTCTGATTCTGGGCCGGATACCGTGCATCCCACTCCGATGGAAACCGGAAACTCCTAACAATTTGCTCAAATAGACCAAGATCCCACCGGAGAACGGGAACAGGGCCCTCTTCTCCAGAAACACCCTCTTGATGTTCTTCAGTCATGGTGAATAAAGATCCAAGTTTCTGGAAAAACTTGAGGATATGAAGAAATATCTTGAAGATCTGCTACAAGATTTGAAGATTCGAAGAGAAGAAAAGAGAGAAAGATGGAAATAGTAGAGGAGAAGTGATAACCTCTCACATCTCTTCGGATATATATACCCATCGCATTTAATGCGATGGGTAAACGTGCCGCTTTCGCCGCTAAGCTGACCAACGAGAGGCTGCCACGTCACGCGTAAAAGCAGGGGTGACGGTTACCACGCGCGCGTGGGCCTCACTCTCCTGACACGAAGTGTAACCGTTGCAGTCGGCATGATGACATCCGTGCCAGGGTTCAACTCAGACGTCGCAATCAGCGACTTCTCTCACCAACTTGTCAGAGTTCAAATTTCGAAGTTTTTCCCGCCATAAAATTACAACTAACTTCATGCAAGAGCTACCAAGGACGCGCAAGGTAACATCGCCTTCACAACACTTCGCGCCTGCTCAAAAAACCAATGAATCACCTAGAAACAACCTTGATAGCCGCGCAGTTGTAAACAAAAAAGACAACACGCGTCACGCCTACCAAAAGCAAGAGAGCATTCCCTTCAACTTTTATTTTTTCTAAGTCCAGAGCTCCAACCAATTACCTCGCGCATGGTGCAGCACTGGACTGGGGGGATTTGAAGGGGTATGGTCCCAAAAAGCCGCGCAAACCTCCGTCAAGGTTGCGCATGGAAGCATACTCCTTATTTCAATAAACTTCATACCACGAGCCTTGCGCGGGTTGCACCATTTCCCTGCTCTAGGTCGCGCGAGGGCTCGCCCAGAGGAAGCTCCGATATCAGCACTTAGCATGCCAAAGGAGCACACAGACATACTAACCCCGCGCGAGTTAGTTAAATGTGCAGCAAGAACCACACATGGAAGCAGCGCAAGGCTGCCCTAGGTGGTACACAAGGTACAAATGGCAGTGAAAAAGAGCTAATGAACGTCCAGCAGGCTCTGTTCAATCGTGCGCCACGATCGTCTGACGAGAAGTACTTAAGGACGCCTACGTGGCACCAATCAGAGGGCGGAGACATCTATCCCACGATCTCCACTTGTCTGCTGATGGCAGAAGAACAGTCGGGCTGACAACAATGACACGTGGCTCCAATCAAGGCGCGCCAGCGCCGAAGAACTTCTAGAAGCCACTAAACGGTCGACGCCGGTGAGACAGAGCATATCCGTTATGTTGTTCATTATCGGCCCAAGGCCCATCAGCCCATATCCTCTTACACCTCTTCGGCTATAAATAGAGACCTCATTCCACAGGTTAAAGATCCCATTCCCTCTACTCTCACTCTTAATACTTAATTATCCCCCCAAAGCAGTCGCTTATTCTCACGCCGGAGCCCGGTTAAGAGGGAAACCCCCACATTCCCCTCTTGACGAGTAACGTTGTTCTGTTTTGCAGGATTAAACATCAAAGTCAGAGCTCAGATATTCATTAGAAGATTAACCACTATGGTAGAAACATAAACCAAACGGATTAGTTCCCATAATTAGTTCAGTGTTTCTTCATTACTTATTTATAGTTAGCTTAAATTAAGAACCTCATGGAATTTGGGGTGTTACATTAACCCTATATATAAAGTTCTGTAATCATTTAGAGTTAAGAAATGATCCTAAGCCTATATATATATATATATATATATATATATATATATATATATATATATATATATATATATATATATATATATATAGGGGATGGTTCAAATGAAAACCACTTTTATCGCGAAAACTCGAAAACTAACTAAAAAAAGCGTAAAAAACACACCAAAAAATTTTTTTTTTCAATTTTTTTATAAAAAATCGCAGGTTTTTTTATATAATTTTTTTTTCTCAAAAAAAAATTTTTTTTTTTGTATTACACATGTGTAATACTACACATGTGTAGTGGGGTATTACACACTACACATGTGTAGTATTACATACACACTACACATGTGTAGTATTACACATGTGCACTACAAATTTTTTTTTTTAAATTTTTTTATATACTAAAAGTGGCGAAAATTGGAATGCAAAAAAAAAAAAAAAAAAAAAAAAATTGGTTTGTTTTTTTGGCTTTTTTAGTTAGTTTTCGAGTTTTCGCGTTAACTAGTGGTTTTTATTTGAACCTTCCCATATATATGTGTGTATATATATATTGCAATTTGCATATATCTTAATGTCTATATATATTGAATAAGCCGGAAGAGAAGTGTAGCTAGGTGGGGATCATCTTTTAGCCATACTTTTTCTGTAATGACAAACATACCTAGGTCAACGATTCTACTTTTTGGTACATATTTATTTTTGTTAAATCTTTTAGAAGTTAGAACACAAATTGGAAACACCATAAGTGGCACATATATTATTGGTGCAACTATGGATATGACATCTAGAGTGGGCAAAGAGGCTAGAGTTGCCATGGAAATTGCAGTCGAAGATTTCAACACAAAAACACAGACAAATATGACACTTTACACAAGAAACTCCAAAGGAAAGGTCGTTCAAGCAATCCAAGACGGTAATGTAATTTATGCTTATTAAACTTCTGTTTTAGCAAAGTGGTCATCTTTCTTTTTCCATTTTCTACTTGTATACTATGTTAGCAGAAACATAAATTAGACACGAAGATAAGAAACTCATTTATAATCATGTAATATGGTTCAGTAACAAATTGGAAGTTAGTAGAAAACTAGGCGGTTTCTTACGCCAAATTTGGTCCGAAGTTCGTAGGAAGTGACATTCTCTGAACAATTTCTGATTAAAATGATTTTGCCAGTTTCTGTTTGTCGCTACTGCATCGATATTTTTGGTCGCTAAATAGAGTCTTTTTTTCTGTTGCGTAGGTATTTTGTCAGAAATTTGTAGTAACTTCTGATCAAAAGTTTTTTCGTCAGAAACTTTGCCTTTTTAAGTTTTTATAGGAGTGAATCACAACTAAATAGATAGACAGTTTATATCAGTTAATTTTTAAAATTTAATGAACCGTGTTCAATTAATATATACTAGGCATGATTAAATTTTTATACTAAAACTCTTTTATCAAGGGTTATTTTACTTGACAAGTGTTAATAAGAAGGATGGTGAGGTTCTTTCCAGGTTAGGTAGTGTATGTGTGAGTGTTTCAAAAAAATATTATATTTTAAAATAAAGTCAATTAACAATTATATTTGTCTAATGTGTTTAGTAAACTAAATTCTTATTCTCTAGCTTTTTCGCAATCTATAATAGTACGTTCAGTGTGTTTAATTTTACAGTAGTTGGAGGATATCTTTGTCTAATGTGTTTTACATTTGTCCCTAGAAGATGAAAGATTTTATGTGCCGGAAAGTTTATCTTTGTCAGATGTATATTTTTTATATTTGTTGGTTTGTTTGATCGAATTATAACATTTGGTAGTTATGGCTTATATTATTAGTTATCACTGATTTTGGATGCATGTTTGTAAAAATATTTGATTTGGTTAGATTCTGTTTGTATATATTTATGTGATTCCAGATATATTTTTAAATATAAGAAACGGAACCAAAAAAAAAAGGAATTACATGGAAACTTTTAGCTACTAATAATCGGTCACAAATCTATCGCAAAAGATCAGGGTAAAATAATGTTATAAAACATTTGTCACGAACAGCGTCAATTGCTAAAACATCCACTTTAAACACACCCGCTGCATAATCATCTGTCACAAAATTTGTCGCAAACATTTGTTGAAAAGCAAGTTTGCCTCAAAATAAGTCATACTAGGGGTGTTGAAAAAGCTCGCAACTCGCTCGAAAAAAGGTCGGCTCGAAAAAAACTCGGTTGTATACGAGCCGGCTCGGCTTGGCTTGATTTGTAGACGAGCTGGGCTCGAGCTAGGCTAGGCTTGGCTTGGCTCGTGAGCTCGCGAGCCGGCTCGATTTATTATAATTTATATAGATTAATTATAATTTTAAATGTGTTAAAATAAAAAAAATATGTGGGAGGGGTTTGAAGTGTTAGCATGTTAAGTGTAATCAATCAATAACATAAAAAAATATGAGAAAATACACAAAAAATAGACATATAATACTTTAAATATGCCTTTCAATCTTTAAAATATTAGAAAATACAAATTAAAAACTAATAAAAAAATTAAGAAGCCGGCTTGATTTGGCTCGAGCTGGCTCGAACATTTACGAGTGACTTTTCAGCTCGATCAAATAAACAAGCCCAGCCGAACTGGCTCGTTTAAGTTCGAGCTCGAGCTCAACCTGGCTCGGATTGACTCGACTCGATTACAGTCCTACAGTCATACGATAAAATGGTCCATTCGCAGAACAGTTGCAAAACCATCTCAGATTTAGCGACAAAAATATGGTCACTAATATCTGTCGCAACATAGCCATTTGCAGCGGACGATTATTTCCGTTACAAACAGAGATCGCTCAGCTGTTAGATTTTTTTTTTCATTAAAGCTACCTCTATCATAATAATTATTTTAAAGGTCAACCAAACCAAGTATGTACCGGGTTTCAGTTATACCAAATTTGACAACTTTTTTATTGAGACATAATTTTCTTTAATCCTCTTTCAGGTTGATAATATATATCCTTTTACTTTAAAAAATAGAAAAGTGTACCTAGGAGTATTTTGTTTTTTCTTTAAGGTTAAGGCTTTATTCATCAACGAGTATATTCTTTACCGAGTTTGATTACTCTAATTCCTAAATATATTCTCTATCACCAACAAAATGTTTTTGTAGTTCTATTGTGTAATGTCATCCACTTGTTTCTCTTCCTCTATCCTATGTGCAAGTTGGTAACATTTTCTTTATTTGGTTATATTTGCAGCCATCAATCTTATTAACACATACAAAGTGGAAGCAATTTTGGGGTTACAGAACTTGGAAGAAGTGCTTTCAGTTGGAGAGATTGGCAGCAATGCCCAAATACCAACACTCTCTCTTCTTGATTCGGTTCCTCAATGGGCTCTAGATCGTTTACCCTTCCTCGTTCAAGCATCACCTTCTCAAGTTGCTCAAATGAAAGCTTTCGTCGCGATTATGGAATCTTGTGGATGGAATCAATTTACTTTAATATATGAAGACATCAATTCAGCATCCATTCAAGTGATCCCACATCTTATGGAAGCCATCAAAGAATCTAGTGTACAAATGAGCAATATCATAAACCTTTCACCTTTAACTTCTTCCTCATTTTTGGAACAGCTTGAAAGGATCAAGTCACAGCAATGCCGAGTGTTTTTGGTTCACACATCTTTAGAAACCGGCATTAGCCTTTTTCAAAGTGCACAGAATATGAGTATGATGGAAAGTGGTTATGTGTGGATCACAACAAATTTAATTACAGATCTTCTCCATACCGCGAATCCATCTACCTTTTTAACGATGGAAGGCGTTGTGGGACTGGGGAGTTTCTTCCCGGACAGGGGCTCATGGTTTCTTGATTTTAGCACAAAGTTTCAGACAAAGTTTAAGATTGAGCAGCCAGAAGAAGAGAACAACATGCCTGGGATTTTTGCAGTGCAGGCGTATGATGCTACATGGATCGCGGCCTTAACATTGAGTGAAAAGAACACGAGTGGGCAAAATTTTATGGATGCGGTGTCATCACAATCTTTTGCTGGCATAAGCGGTGAAGTTCGATTCATTAACCGAAAACCAGCTGCATCACATGTGTTTCACATTATTAATGTGGTAGGAAAATACTATGGACAACTTGGGTTCTGGTCAGAAGGACTTGGTTTTTCTGAGGTTGTGAATGATAGGGCAACATATAATAACTCTTTGCAGAATTTGGGTCATATCTTTTGGCCCGGAAGACCATTGCATACTCCGACAGGAGGGGTTGTTCCCAGTACTGTCAATCCTTTGCGAGTTGGTGTGCCAGTGATGGCCATGTTTAAGAAATTTGTGGAAGTGAAATACGATAATCGGCTTCATAAGTACACTTACACCGGATATTCAATTGAGCTTTTCAAAGAGACCGTTAGACGCTTGCCATATTACGTTCCATATGAATTTCACCACTTCAATGGTACATATGATTCCTTGGTGGAGCAAGTGTATCTGAAGGTATTATTACTGTGAATGCACCCTTTGTTGATTTGATTAATATTAAGAAAAGCCTATAGGACCCATGTAACGGCTGATTTGACATGGGGTACGTTCAGTAAAACTGACGAGGGAGTACGTTTAGTACAACCCTTTATTTTATAACTTGTACCCTCATAATTCCTACTATTGTTTTGTTTGTCTCCGCTACAAATTTCGTGCTTTACCCTTACTTTAACAAACATTCTGTATTCATGTTAGTTTTGATTTACTGTCATTTCTCTTCTTGTTATTATTTTTCTAACTTAAACCATTGCGTTTATCGGTCAGAATTTTGATGCGGTAGTTGGTGACGTCTCGGTAGTGTCATGGAGATATCAGTATGCCGAGTTCACACATCCGTACACAGAAACCGGTTTGGTGATGATTGTACCCGTTTCACCATACCATGGACAATGGTTGTTTGTAAAGCCTTTCACATTAGGCATGTGGGCTCTAACAATTATTGTTAATATCTACTGTGGCTTTGTGGTATGGCTTATTGAGCGGAATAACAGTCCTGAACTTCAAGGCTCCTCACTGAATCAAACTGGAGTTCTTTTCTGTTTAGTCTTCACTAGAATGTTTTACACAAATGGTAATTTCTAACTGCTTCATACTCCATTTTAGGAATGACTTCTTACACATCTAACACTGTTTTGATGTGATGATCTAGTTGAAAACGTCAATAGTAATTTGACAAGAGTGACAACCGTCGCATGGCTCTTTGCGGCGATAATAATTGGTCAGTGTTACACTGCCAGCCTCACCAGCATGCTCACTGTTAGAAGGCTGATACCTAAAGTAACTGATTGTGAGACATTGAAGAATTCAAATGCTATTGTGGGGTATGACAAAGGATCTCAAGTGGGAAGTTATTTGGTGGATGTCTTGGGTTTCAAGCACGAAAACATAAGAAGCTTCACTTCTCCTGAAGAATATGTTCATGCCCTTGGAAACAAAGAAATCGCAGCGGTTTTTCTTGCGGCTCCATATGCTAAACTATTTCTTTCCAAGTACTGCAAGAGGTTCACCACAGCTGGGACTACATATGCAGAAGGGGGATTTGCATTTGTAAAGTTCTTAACTTTTGCTTCCAACAATACTAGAAAACTTGGTAATTGCGACCGCATTTTCTGTCGCACGTCAGTCACAAAAGGCTACTTTCAATCGACTTGCGACTGAAAATGCAGTGACAAAAACCTCCGTGGTTCAGCGAGCAGTTTTGCGGTCGCATATATTGCGACCCAAGTGATTGGGTCGCAAATTTTATGACTTGGTTGATTGTAGTCGCTAATTTATGATCACTTTTCGGTGGCCAATGGTCAGTTGTCTAGTATCATTTGATCATTTATATTGTCTTTCAGATAGTGAATAATGACTTACTAGTTGTGCCTTCTAACTGCAGGCATTTTCAAAAGGTTCTCCAATGCTTCCTGATTTTACGAAGGCCCTACTAAATGTGTCCGAAAGCGGCACTCTCCGAGAAATAGAGAAAAGAATGCTTGGTTCCGAGCACTGTGTAGACCAGGAAGCAATTCAAGATGAATATGAACGTTTGGGTCTTGGTAGCTTTTGGTCACTTTTTCTTCTAGCAGGTGGCACATCAACTGTTGCTCTTGCCATTTATGTCATACAAAATCTTTGCCAGCTTGAGAGAAGCCTCGTCACTATTATTTCAGATGCCAGAAAATTCTGTGTGCATCGAAGGAAACGACTCTCTAGGAAAGTCAGTGACGTAGAAAGTGCTGAAAGTCCAAATGCACAAGAAATAACTTGACTCCAGGCTGTTAAGTTATTGATTCTCTATAGTACCTCTTCAATTTGTCATATATGCTCTGCATTGTAATTAGGTCTCATATTGTATTTCTTCGATGCTTGTACTTTTACTTAATTTAATGAATATAGTCATTGGTAGGAGCCGCTTGAATAATAGTAGGTTGTTAGTTTGTCTTGCACTTGTTTAAGCAGCCATTTGGTAATGAATAAAGTATACAGTTTTTAGCAATTTGTGAGTACTAACTACAAAGAGTCTAATATTACAATATAGTGGTATACTGGTATTAGAGTCAAAATCAGGAGTGTGTGAACCTGTTTTTGATTGATTACTATGGAAGTAATGCATCCAGATCTACTCAACCGCTTTTGGAGTATTTGGATGAAGGTTGATCTACTCTAGGAGTGAGCAAAATCCGGGTATTGATGGATACCAACTTTCCGTTGGGTCCTCAATAACTGATGGATTTAGTTTGGTGTAAATTAATTCCAAGACTCGACAGGAACCCAACTAAAACGCGTAAATGAAACTTGATTTAAGACAAAATATTAAACCTTGTATTATTAATTCCTTACATATTTAGCATCTTTTGGTGAATGAGTTCTCCGATCAAGCAATTGGACTTGCATTTTCCAGTGATTAAATTAATGAGTTTGCAGTAAGCCAAACAACCATTTTAATTACTGCAGTAAGCCAGTAACCAGTAGTCAGTTTTCATGCTGTTGAACAACGGTTTGAATGTTTAAATTTCAAAGCGTCATGTATAGTAATGTTATGACCCCATGATCTATGGACTTAGTTTTTAAAAGACTTAGTTTTGCTATTTAAAAAGGGCATTAACGCAGCTTGTTGCTCGTTTACCATCTATCTCCATGTAAATTCATGACATTCAAAATATTAAATAAAATGATCAGCGTTAGTGTTAAAAAAAGTTTAAAAAATAGTGATACGATAACCACACCCATGTTCATTTCTTAGTTTTATATATGTAATTGTTTTGGCATCTTAAAAGAATGAACATAAAATTGAAGCAAATTGTTTAGTCTCTTCTTTATCTTGTTTTCTTTAGAAATTAACCCGCTCACGGGTTTATTGGAAGTTTGACCATCTCGGATCGCTCTCGTAACATTAATACTCTTATTAGCTTGCTCATGCCTCCTTTGTTGCGTGAAGACACGGTCTAGGCTTTGGTTGAGCGACTCAACCGTTGGTTAGACCACTGTGCTATGCCATCACCGCTCACAAGCTACCCAGGCCACCGCCTTCGAAGCCCTACACACCACAATCACCTCAATTACTGGACCATCACCAAATACACCAAGACACACTCCTCCACCCAAATGACCCAACTGTCACACCTGAAACCGGCTGCCACACCAGCCCCGGACCCCAACACCAACACTACCATCTCCAACCTTACCGCCGTAATCACCAAACATACCATGCTATCCTACAAGGCCCACACCGAATCCAATCTGGGTTTACGTTCGTGTACACCTCGGAAATTTTTTACGAATAATATGGCAACACGTGTTCATTTCACTCTCAAATATTCCCGATAAGATAAGTTGGACGAGAGGGACCAAATATATAAAAACGTGGAAGATTAGAAATGGAGGTATCAAACTTGATTAAATGCCAAAGTTGTTGGTGCAGTTTTTATGTCCGATGTTGTTCGAATAGATTAGATTTATTTTATGCTGATTATGTAATAGTTAGTGAAACGGTCAAATGAACATCTATAGACCCGCTCGTTTGAAGTGGTCAAACGAGAGGGTTATTCGTTTGACCGTGTGTGTTTGCAAGACAAGGGGGTGTGGCTATAAATACCAACCCTTAGTCATTTGGAACTAGATGAAGGTTTTAGACTTGGGGGAGAGATCACCACTTGGTCTCTCCCCGGATGTATGCTCCTTTGGTATGGTTCGGCTAGCTTTTAATCGGGCCGGTTTGTAATGTTATGCTATGGAATCTTATACAAGAAAGTTGTTTTATCCGTCTCTAATCTTTCCATGTTTGAACATAATCAATCACACACTAATCACGGGTCTCGGTCTGGATTCTTGAACCTACAATTGGTATCAGAGCCATGGTACCCGATTTAGTGAATCTAACAATTTGCTAAGTCACATGTGCTCTTCATCAGTGATTTTTGTGGTGTTTTTGTTCAAAATGTAAATATGGTGTAAACAAGAAAAATTCAACTCTAGACCCGAAAAGTATGGATCTAGACGAAACAGACCATACACAAGGGTTGGGTTTTATGTTTTACACCAAAATTATCAAGTTTTCATCATCACTCTGAGGTACTTTTCGTCAAATTCTCAGATCTGCAAATGAACAGTGGTTGTGTTCTTGAAGAGGAGTGTGGCGGTTGCTTGAAGAAACACTAGGGTTTCTTCACATCAGAACCCACAAAGAACCTAGAATCACGAAAAAACATATCCCATGCGAAGAACTTGTAGGATCAGTTTTCAACTCCCAAACGATTGCGAAACGATACATGTGACGTGCGAAATCCGTACACGAACGTGACCGAACACAAGATCGTACAAGCACCACGAATCACCTTGCTCTCTCTAGACTTTCTCTCTCTAGATCTAGATCTCCAAAGCTCCAAAATGGCAAAAGTCCTCAAATGAACCCCTAAGTCTTCTATTTATAGGCACAAGGTATAAGGATTTCTCCTTATTTACAAGATTGCCACCTTGCCCATTTTATCTAAAAATTACAATAAAACCTCTAGATTTCTTCAGTGTCTTGCTACGATTCTAATTGACGGAGACGACAGACATACTGCACTAACAGAACTCCCCCCCACGAAAAACCCCCTAGACCAAAAACTCACTGTGAAGAACTTTGCCGAAGAACCCCCTACGAAGAACTTCATCCAACGAAGAACCTTCTTCGTGGGTATAACTATTTGCTGAAAAGTTCACGAAGAACAACATGTGAGACGAAGAACCTGATGTGCTGAAAATGGGTTAATTAAAAACAACTAAAATTACCCTAATTCTAGACTCTCTAAGCTTTAAATTTATAAAACTAAGACTCGATCTAAACCCTAAACCACACAACCGGCAAGTGAACCGATCAATGTAGTAAAGCTAATGCAAGTCCGAGTATCGAACCCAAGAGACTCTACTGATTACGCTAATGACTCTATCTAGACCTAGACTGACACAGACTTAACTAATTGTGTATTTAATTGGGGGGGGGGTTTCTAAATATCCTAAAAATATAATTAAAAATAAACTAACTAGACGAACCAGACGCAACTCACACGAAGGTTGAACTCAAGGATGGTGAAGGAACTACCTAGACAGGAATCCTGATTGCTTTTAGTTATGATTATATTTGGAAGTTGTCTGCTATGGAACCAGGATCTTAAAATTCTCACCTCTCGGGAAATCTAAGGACCCCTAACCCTTCTCAAGAGCACGCTAAGATCCCCTAAAGGTTGTTAAATTACCGGTTATTAGACTCCTTTACAAGACATCTAATGGGTTTATAAAAGTATCCTAAAAGGCTCACTCCCTTACGAGATCTAAACCTAGGATAGGCTTGTTTTCTCAGCTAGACTTGCTAGACAGCAGCCAAAAGTTTAACTTCCTAAAAAGGACCCACCTTGCGGTTTAATCACTTAGACCTAGCAATAATCTCGCACCTTACAGCTATTGATGATTAGTAGAGCACTTGATTTTATAAAAATACCAATTATTACTTCTAAGGTTACTTACGTAATTTCACCTTAAAGAGTTAAAGATTTATTATGTGATATAGACACTCACCAAAACCTAAAACCCTAGCATGACTCTATTATGTGATAAAGACCGTCACCAAGATTCATGCGAAGCAATAATCAATATTCAAACAACATCAAGCACGCAAACACATCTAACCGATAAAACAAGCCGTTTACAATTTATAAACAATCCAAAGCATTCATAAATCCAAAATTTAATCAAAACATCTAGCAATCATTCAACCATATCTAGGTAGTTAAAGAAAATTAGCCAAAAACCATAGTCACTAAAAAGAAATAAGTTTCAAATAAATAACAAATCATAGTATCAAGTTAAAAAGAACACAAAGTCTTTAAAATTGAATACTAGTAAATTGCAAACCCGGACTTAAATCTTGATCGCGGCTTTGAATCTTGAACCCTTCTTCTTTTCCCTCTTGATCGAACCCCCACTCCTAATAATAATCTTCTCCTCCTTTAGTTGCAGCTGATGTTGATCGTCCCCTCCTGTTTGCGTCTGATCCTCTTGTTTAATGTCGAATCTCTGATTTTGCCGTCTCTACTGATGTTGCTTTTCGTCGTGCGTCCCCCAACCGTATATGTCTCCGTCCGTGATGTTAATCTCCTCTTATAGATGTACGGCCCCTTTTATTTTCTCCCAATATAATGTCTGCTGCCTTCCCCCTCAAGTTTTCGATTCAATATTATGCATGGCCTGAATGTTCCTTAATGGGCGGCCCAAGAAATATGGACTCACGTCCATAAGTATGGTCTCTTTTTTTTCCTTGTCTTTAGTCGCAGCCAACCCCTCAAGTTGTGCCTCCAACTTTTTCATCAATTAATTCTCCATTAGGTTTCGTTTATATCAATCCACTATGTTGTTTCAAAAGGCCCACAAGAACAAAACAATGTTGTGAACGTGCATGGCTCTAATGCCTTTTATGGCCCACTTTCTTCTGATGTCCAATAAATGAAATAGAGATAGTGATTTCGGTCCACTCATAGAAAATGGCTGCAATTTTACTTTAGTCACTGGTGGTCTGGCGCCCCACTCTGCCCAACTAGCTGGTTATTTTCATATTAATCGTTTTTGCTCCATTTGCACCAGGATCTGTCAAAACACAACATAGTATAATAGAACACTAAAACTAAATAAAAATAAATAAAAACTATACAAAAATTATACAATCTACACGGGACAAATATGTGTATTTTACCACTTATCAAATATCCCCACACTTAACCTTTTTTCGTCCCCGAAAAAGAATTATGCAAAACGGAATCATAGTCCAAATAATCGTTCGGGACAAAGCTTATGTTAATTTATTTAAAACCGAGACATGTGTTAGCTGCGATTGCAAGTATACTTGTCCTCTTAAACCCAAACCCGGTTCCAAGCCCTTATCATGCAATTTAGGTTCAAGTACGGTCAATCTACCTAGGGTCTCACACTAAAAATCGCAGGCCCATCTACTCCCACCTCAAACTTATAGGATAAAAGGAACGATCACTGGACCAATTCCCAACCGTCTTATATCAAAACCAGGAGAGTTCACAATCAATTTTTTTTTTCTTTTTCTCTTTTTTTTTCATTTTTTTCATTTTTTTTTCATGAGTCAAGACGGTGCTTTCCCAAACCAAGAGGCAATCCGGCTGTAGAGTCGCTATCCCCAACCCAGACTACTTAGTTTCGGTACTTTTTATTATTTTTTCTTTTTTTTGCTTTGCAAGGTCGATTTCACACACCCTAGCGGTAATCCGGCTGTAGAGTCACTATCCCCAACCCAGACTACATAGGAATGGCTACTTTCATTTAGTTTCTAGCTCACTTTTTATTCTATTTTTTTTATGATCACAAACTCTAACGGTTTTAACTTATAACGGTGCCCCTTATGTTATTTTTGGTGGTTTCAATTTCCCCACTTTTCCTAGATGAGAACCCACTAGTAGACCGACATTTAGGTATATTAAGATCAAAGGAACCCAGAACCGAATCGAGCCTACCCGCATATCCCAAACTAGACACAAGCTCAATTATTTAATCTCATATTATTATTATTTGAACCTGAACAAAAATCCAACTTTTCTATCATTTTCCGTTTTTATATTTGCAAACTTCTTATTTCAAAGGACATTTTCTAATTTTTTTTTTATTTTTGAAAATTTTTTTTTATGACTCAAGACTCTACTAACTAGACACACTGAACGATAGTTCCCATCCCCACACTTAAATTTTACGTTGCCCTCAATGTAAGATGGAAACCGACTCAAAAGCTAAAAATAAATAAGAAATAAAAGACACAATGGCATAAATGGAAAGAACTTAGCTGGTTAAATTCTCGCGTATGCTCCAAAACTCTCGTCCAATCCAACTCGATCGTATAGCATTTCATTCGCGATCGGCTTTGACTCTAACTGGTATGCTTAGTAAATGCCTGATATTCGAAAAGCAGCTCCAAAATCACCCGAATGCAGATTGAGTACGGGTGGTACATATTCAAACCTGCATAAACAAAAACAAGCAAACACCAAAGCAGTACCGACTCTAAAAAAAACCACTCAAAAAGTACTAAGACTCAATATACAAAAACTACGACTCTATACAAACTCTACAAAACCTCCCCACACTTGAACTTAATCAGGAGGTTTCTCTTTTATCTGAACCCGGTCTAACCCATTTAATTCCACACGTTTCTCATAAACATTTAAAAATTTAACGGTGGAATTATAAAATGATTTTAAAAATTTTAATGGGTTAAAACACAAAAATTTGAACTTACCTGGCAGGAGCCGCTGAAACACGATCCCAGGTGTTCTTCTCATTGCCTGCTCCCGTGGTTTTGAACTTTTATTCGCATTCGTTATCAGTACCACGGGCCAGCTGTGGTGTTCTTCCTCTTCCACCACCACTTCTTCTTGTTTAAGGTCCGTCATAGGGTTTCCTGCAAGTAAAGCTTCTAAATATGCAAGGTCCCCCTCTGGATCAAACGTACCTACTTCTTCATCTACCGGCAAACTCTCTAGCTCATCCGCAAATTCTCTCTCCCAAAGCAGATCCTCTTCACTTTCCTCATCCTCTTCATCTGACAAATCCCATATTGGTACGGTGGGATAGGACTCATCATCAGAGACATCCAGGTCAATAGGATTACCTGCCATTAAGAGAGTAGAAAGAGCAGAACAAGGTAGAGAGAAAAAAAAACTAACTAAAAATATTACACAACTATACAAGTAGCACAGATTATGTCAATTAAGTCCAATCGAAGCCAATGAACGCAATCGCCAAGAGTCCCCGTCAACGGCGCCAAAAACTTGATGTGCTGAAAATGGGTTAATTAAAAACAACTAAAATTACCCTAATTCTTGACTCTCTAAGCTTTAAATTTATAAAACTAAGACTCGATCTAAACCCTAAACCACACAACCGGCAAGTGAACCGATCACTGTAGTAAAGCTAAAGCAAGTCCGAGTATCGAACCCAAGAGACTCTACTGATTACGCTAATGACTCTATCTAGACCTAGACTGACACGGACTTAACTAATTGTGTATTTAATTGGGGGGGGGGTTTCTAAATATCCTAAAAATATAATTAAAAATAAACTAACTAGACGAACCAGACGCAACTCACACGAAGGTTGAACTCAAGGATGGTGAAGGAACTACCTAGACAGGAATCCTGATTGCTTTTAGTTATGATTATATTTGGAAGTTGTCTGCTATGGAACCGGGATCTTAAAACTCTCACCTCTCGGGAAATCTAAGGACCCCTAACCCTTCTCAAGAGCATGCTAAGATCCCCTAAAGGTTGTTAAATTACCGGTTATTAGACTCCTTTACAAGACATCTAATGGGTTTATAAAATTATCCTAAAAGGCTCACTCCCTTACGAGATCTAAACCTAGGATAGGCTTGTTTTCTCAGCTAGACTTGCTAGACAGCAGCCAAAAGTTTAACTTCCTAAGAAGGACCCACCTTGCGGTTTAATCACTTAGACCTAGCAATAATCTCGCACCTTACAGCTATTGATGATTAGTAGAGCACTTGATTTTATAAAAATACCAATTATTACTTCTAAGGTTACTTACGTAATTTCACCTAAAAGAGTTAAAGATTTATTATGTGATATAGACACTCACCAAAACCTAAAACCCTAGCATGACTCTATTATGTGATAAAGACCGTCACCAAGATTCATGCGAAGCAATAATCAATATTCAAACAACATCAAGCACGCAAACACATCTAACCGATAAAACAAGCCGTTTACAATTTATAAACAATCCAAAGCATTCATAAATCCAAAATTTAATCAAAACATCTAGCAATCATTCAACCATATCTAGGTAGTTAAAGAAAATTAGCCAAAAACCATAATCACTAAAAAGAAATAAGTTTCAAATAAATAACAAATCATAGTATCAAGTTAAAAAGAACACAAAGTCTTTAAAATTGAATACTAATAAATTGCAAACCCGGACTTAAATCTTGATCGCGGCTTTGAATCTTGAACCCTTCTTCTTTTCCCTCTTGATCGAACCCCCACTCCTAATAATAATCTTCTCCTCCTTTAGTTGCAGCTGATGTTGATCGTCCCCTCCTGTTTGCGTCTGATCCTCTTGTTTAATGTCGAATCTCTGATTTTGCCGTCTCTACTGATGTTGCTTTTCGTCGTGCGTCCCCCAACCGTATATGTCTTCGTCCGTGATGTTAATCTCCTCTTATAGATGTGCGGCTCCTTTTATTTTCTCCCAATATAATGTCTGCTGCCTTCCCCCTCAAGTTTTCGATTCAATAATATGCATGGCCTGAATGTTGCTTTTCGAATGATTTTTTTTGCTGCTAAAGGTGATGTCGACTGGATAAAGTTTTCCGGCGAGATGAGAACTGTACCAGGTTAATGTCGGCTGCTGAAGAAGACATGAATGTCGCCTGGTATGTTTGGTTTAGGGTTTGGAGGTGTGTATCGAAAAGAAAGTAGAGGAGAGAGACTTGGAAGATAAGGGCGGCTGTACAAGTTGTTGTCGGCTGAAGTTGTCTTAGTTGGCAGCTAGGTCTTTCTCATTGGGCCCACTTGCTATGTGTGATGGAAATCAGACCACACTTGATCGGATGTATTAGGTATTTTTTAATTGGGCTCATTATTCATTGATTGGGCCGCATGTTTCATGTTCTGTCTTCCATGTGATAATCACTAAGTAATAGAATGTGAAATCTTTGTTATGGAGGGCCCACCTGGCATATAGTGGACTTACAGAATTATTGTGAACATGGTTTTTTTTTTTTTAGGGGGGGGGGGCTTGAGTATTTCCTTCAAGATTGACTTATTGGCCAGGTTATTCGGAAGTTGGGCCGTATAGAGATTGATGGGTAAATGTATGGACTTTATTTCTCTTGGCCCACATGACGAAAGGGAATGTGAGTTTTAGTTTTATATAACTAATCGGGTCGGGTGTTTGTAAAGCTTATTTGAATCAAGCTTTTTCAACGTCAAATCTGTACTGGTTCGGGAGCGCGTGGGGTGATGAGGCATGATGAAAACATGATTTTTTTAACGTGGGGTAGTCACGGTTACCGGTGCAAATGTCAAAATTGGTGACGTGACTATTATGGGCCAAAAAACGGTATATTTATTTCCGCACGTGAAAAATGTGTTTTGTTATCGGTGTTCGTAAATGCTTGAAAGAATTTTGTTTATTGTCATATTCTCGCATTTGGTAACGATTGAAGGAACCTAGAGAGCCAAGACCGGTCCTAACCAGTTCACAAAGTCAAAGAGTTATGCCTATGATGGAAGTTTTCGGATTAGGTGTTAGCAGAACTTTGGGGAGATACAAGTCGGATCCTACGGGGCTAGGGGACTTTCTTTATCAACTAGAATATGCAAAGAAGAAAGTTGCTTTCGTGATTTTTCAAAAAACCGAGAACATTTGAAAGATTCTGCTTAGTGGAGAGAATTTGTTCGGTGAACTTAACGACAGTTCCGCTTAGAGGAGGGAATTTGTTAAGGTTTAGAGATTTTACCAAAGAAATAGGGGGATAAAAATTTTCATATGTTTTGGAATTTCTTCGGTAAAATTTCTAAACGCAATCACAGGTAGTAGAGTTTGTGATTTTCTGGTGATACCAAAGATTCTGCGTGGAATGTTTTGCACAGACACATATTTGAGGATTTTAATTAATTCTCCAGCCAACATGAAGGGTTTTGCACGGAAACATACATGTATCTAAAGTCAACAGTAGTTTCAAAGCGCTGTTCACTGAAGACTTGGGGAATCTTTATGAGATTTTACAGGGATCTGGGTGCAATTCAATTCGTTGAGTTCGCAAACGATGTACTTGGTCAAGCTGACATCCTGAGTACTGACGCTGAAAATCCGTAGTGCATTACGTGGTCAACTTCACAAAGGCGAGACAATGAGATCCGGATGTAGTTCAACTAAGCGTGCTGGTTAGGCTTGCAAATGATATACTTGGTCTAGCTGACTTCCTGAGTGTTGATGCTGATGATCAAAGTGCATTACTTGGTCGATTCCACAAAGATGGTTTACAGAAGATAGTTCACCAGAAAACTCTACCAATGTAGTATGCTTGAATGAAATAGAGTTCTTATGACAAGATCAAGACTTGATGCAGTTTTTTTAAAGAATGGAACCCTTATCAAATACCGGTTGGAGTATTGGAAGTTCAGCGGAAGATCGGTCAATTTAGCCTTGTGAGGAGATTGCACAACACCCAACACGGATACGCGTACTTTGAGGGGGAAATACTATACGATAAGCTTCAAGGGTTTGGTATTGCTATGAAGACTCAAGTCAAAATACTATTTACCTGGATCATCAATCAAGGGGGAATTTGTTAACACAGAGAAGATAACGTCAACAAATACTTGATTTGAAGATCGATTGCCGTTGCATTTTCAGCATTCGACAGCAACTGACAAGGGGGAATTTGTTGGTGCAGTTTTTGTGTCCGATTCTGTTCGAATAGATTAGATTTATTTTATGCTGATTATATAATAGTTAGTGAAACGGTCAAACGAACGTGTATAGACCCGCTCGTTTAAAGTGATCAAACGAAAGGGTTATTTGTTTAACCGTGTGTGTTTGCAAGACAAGGGGGTGTGGCTATAAATACCAACCCTTAGTCATTTCCAACTAGATGAAGGTTTTAGACTTGGGGGAGAGATTACCACTTGGTCTCTCCCCGGATGTATGCTCCTTTGGTATGGTTCGGCTAGCTTTTAATCGGGCCGATTTGTAATGTTATGCTACCAAATCTTAACAAGAAAGTTGTTTTATCCGTCTCTAATCTTTATGTCTTTGAACATAATCAATCACACACTAATCACGGGTCTCGGTCCGGATTCTTGAACCTACAAAATTTTTGGCTTCTAATGGTCTTTTACGGACCACAAGCAATAGCTTTACGGTCCATAAGGCATTCGAACAAACTGTGGGTGCGTTGGGTCCCTTACAGACCGTAACCAACCCCTTACAATCCGTAAGGGGTGTCGTTGGCAGGATGTTGTGTTGGCAGTTGCAACCTACTGCTCCTGCCACTCCTCTCGCAATTAAGCCACATTGTGCGACCTGTGGACACATGCTAGGACACTCCTAAGCATCTCAAAACATCATGGACATGTGGCATGATCTTGTGAACCTTGAGCAAGTATAAATAGAGGTGATCATCAACCTCATTCCTTGCACCTTTCATTTCTTTCACTCTAAATCCTCTTGAAGCTACTTCTGATCTATCGAGGCCTCCTCTTTGGAGTTAAAAATTTTCCTTGAACACTTGTAAGTGTTTTTCCTTAGTCTTTTTTCATTTATAGGCTAGTTATTAACCAAAAGTCAAGCAAATTAACTTTTGCTTTGACTTACGGTTATAACCATTTCAGTCAAGCCAATGTTCGAATCGAACATGGCTACGTGATCATAATAATGTAGGTGTTAATCCCCAATGAGGGCACCTTCTGAAGATCATGTTAAGTGGGTCAAATAACGGGTCAAAGTTTTATTAAATAAAAGTAAAAAACGCATATTTTCGTAATTAATGTTAAATGAACTTCTAAGTATCCAGTGGCTAAGCTTAAAAATTTCCACTGGAAGTCACCGGACCTAAAAAAATTTTCTATCGCTTTGTTTTGAGGTGATATGTTCGGGTCGTACGTCGGTGATTCGATTCGGGTCGGGTCAGGTCAGGTCAAACATTAATATCAAATAAAAAACGTTCTCAAACATTAAAAAGTAAATATTGTTTAACAAACAACTAAACAAGGACACCAATACATTAAAAAGAAGAGGAAAGCAGGTACCCGGTACACCAATACTTACGTTTATAATATAAGTGCAACATGCAAATCTTGTCTTTAAGTTCAACATTGTAGTCTTCAATGATAACATGGAATTATTTTCAAAAGCAAACTAGTACCATATCAGTGCATTTTAAAATCCTATCTAGGAACTATCTCAGATATTGAAGCATCATTTACTGAATGCTCAGATATTTTTGATATCTTTGATTTTTCTAAACCACTGCTACTTGTTGATAAACTGTATTCACGAAAAAATGGTATTTCATCAGTTTTACTATGCATGAAAAATGCAGGCTCTGATGGTACTGGAAGGGTGATAGTGAAGCTATTAAGCATAAGAACAATCGAGGCCATGGTTGGCCTATCAACAGCATTTTCTTGAACACATAATAGCCCAATGTGAATACTTCTAATGATGTCACGCAATGAACCTGACCCAGTCTTCAATGTGGGATCTATTATATTTGTCATTGTCTTATTCCGCCAATGCTTCCATGCCTAAAATAGAAGACCAATTTGGTTTATCAGCACACACATGTATAATAGGGAAACTAAAGCGAATATTATTGTATAAATAATATGATTTATTCATGTAGGTTCTCTTTTAAATTAATTTTAAATATAAGGTGAACTCTTACAAAGCTAAGAAGGTCCTCAATGCTCTCTTCTTTTTGAAAACATTGGTTCTTTTGACCTGTTACTATCTCCAACACAAGCACTCCGAAACTAAACACATCTGATTTTACTGAGAACTGGCCATGCATGGCATATTCTGGAGCCATATAACCACTAAAATATATACAAGAAATAAAGCAACCAAAATATTAGCACTTGTCTTATCATGGAAATAAAACAAGTTTCATAAAGTTCCATGTATGAGTTTAATCACAGATTGTATACTTACTAGGTACCAACAATTCGATTCGTATCCCCTTGAGTTTCCTCAGGTTTAAACAACTTTGCCATGCCAAAATCTGCAATTTTAGCATTCATTTCCGCATCTAACAAAACATTACTTGCTTTTAAATCACGATGAATTATCGTTAGACGAGAATCTTCGTGAAGGTAAAGTAGTCCTTTTGCGACACCTTTGATGATCTTGTATCGCTTTTCCCAATTAAGAAGTGTACACTTAGTTTGATCTACAAGAACCATAAACAAGCAGGCATCACTAACATTATCCAATAATAGAATATCATTTTTCGCCAAGAACTGCTATTCTGTTGATTATCAATAACTTCTGAAATTCTTTAGAGGTAATCAACTTCTAGGACTACAAGTATGACCATTTAATTGGTTTTTTAAGAATATTTGTGACACCATAAAGGGAACTTTTTGTTAGGAACTTACCAAATGTAAACCAAGGCTAAGAATTGACCTCTAGTTAAGAAAGCTATGGTTCATTCAGACTTTTAGAAATGTCTATTTTGGCCTTAGTGACACAGAATATCAAGTTGAAGAAAGTTCTACTATTAAGAACTTACCAAATAGAAATTGGTCAAGACTTGCATTTGGCAGATACTCATATATGAGAAGTTTTTCACTTCCTTCTATGCTAAAACCGAGCAATCTAACCAAATTCCGGTGTTGAAGCTTCGCAACTAGCAAAACCTCATTTTGAAATTCTACATCACCTTGCCCAGAATCCCTTGCTAGCCTCTTTACTGCAATATCTCGTCCATCTTCAAGTGTACCCTAAATATAATTTGATAACATACATCAACGTGCACTTAACATCAATTTGTTATTTTGGCATGTGACAAGCAATATTAATTCGTGTATACCTTGTAAACTGCACCAAATCCTCCTTGTCCTAGTTTATTATCTTCAGAAAAATCATTTGTTGCAACTTTCACTAAACTAAAGTTGTATTGTAAAGACTCAGCATTGCAAATATCCACAGTTTCAGCTAGAAAAGAAAGAAAGAGTTAAAAGTTGTTTTAATGACTAAATGTTATCCCTATATATACTAGCGCCATGGCTCAAGGCTCAAATATCATGTTAAGATGGCACTATTATGGTACTAACAATATTAACAATGTATCTTTGAGTTCTTGTCGCAAATATGATTTCAAACTTCAAACTTACTCTCTATAGTTTCGGCTGAAGAAGTTTGCTTCCTTTTCCTCAATCTTAGGAAGATACAAATGAAAGTGATTATTACAATGATAGTGACTATTGTAACAATTACTATTATTATCACAATTCTGCTTGAACTTTTGCCTGCAAGAAAAAGAATGCATTACCAAAGAGATGATGGTTTACTTTGAAAACTTGATAGTCATAGTTAGCATGTGTTTCACACACGTTTACCTCTAGCTTTGGTAGATTATAAACCTTTTATTTCTTTTTTGTATATTCATAGCTGAACAACTATAACCATTAGGTTCCTTAACCACCATACCAACAATCCAGAATTCTTGCAAACTGTTAATGAAGTTTGGTAGGATTGTATTATGTGTGGCTAAGAAATTCAAACTAAAAGCAACAACCAAGATTATATAGGGCAGTTCAAACAATCCCTAATAAACTTAAATGCCTGAGGATGATTAGTAAAATTCAGAAGTTGCATTAAAAATACCTTATAATCGGATAATACATAATATGGAGGCTTAGGGTGGAAGGGGCGGGTTCGGTGAGTGATGTGGGGAAGGGGGTTTGCCGATCGGGTATAACATCTACCACCCCTTGTTTGAGTGGGTGATTGAATGGGATTTGGGTTATAGTCACCGATGTGGAAAGAGAAGAGAGTGAGAGGAGAGAGAGAAAGTTAATGGTTGGCCCCACTTTCTTCTAGCTAATCACACATTTATCTTTAAAAAAAAAAAGAATTGTTTACCACTCCTCATGTGAGAGCACCCCTAGTGTTTGAGTGCAAAATGTGAAGTGAAGAGGGAAGTTGACATGACATGAGATTATTAGCTAGGGAAAAAGTTTACCGCTCCCCATTTGGGGAGCACCCATTCCACCCTTATTGTCACAACCTGTCTATATCAAAGCCTTCGAAATATAGACATTATGGGTGCGTCTTATAGAATCAAGGCTGTTCAAATAACAATACAATGCTCCACAAAAGTTTAGATCAATGTAAGGGTGGAAGCATCATGAAAATTCATGGGGAAGTTCCGAATAGCTCACTAGAAATATATACGCCTAGAGATTAGTATGGAGTTGCTAGAACGTCCAGTTCGTTTGCAGGCTTGGCCTCTTGGGTGTTATGAAAAGAAAAATAAAATCCATTTGGTTACTTATCTTGCATCCCACAATCTCGCTGTTAAGAATAGTTGTCAAGTTGTGTAAAAAACTGATCTCAGAATACATCTAAGGGTTGCATAGAAGATCGTGACAGTTGGTAGAGCAATGCTAATTAATTGGGATATGGAAACTGCGACGAGCAAGTAAGTTGCTATGAACATTCAAACGAGTGGGGAAAACAACCATGGTTAAGATAAAACTCGACAAGACTTTAAGAAAGGCAGATCGACGTGTCTAAGGATCAGGTTGGGTCCCTGGACAAAAGGGTGTGTGACACTGAAATTACAAGTTGATGATTTCCTCAAAATGCTGGAAACAAAGTTCGTGGAACTTATGAAAGACTTAAAAGCTGTTGTTGAAGTCTTACAAGAACAAAAATGTGGTCAATGTGAGGCAAACTCGGTAGAGGCATATGCAATTTAAAGGAAGGTTGGCAAAAAAGGAATGTTACTATTATTGTTGTGAAGTAGAGTAGAGCAACATTTGTTGCTAAAAAAAAGAACAAATAGGTATGGAAAACAAAGTAATCTTAATGATTTTAAATAAGCATCCTGCAGTAACGCGCGGGTGACGCTAACTCGTTATTAGTACAAAAACTAACTAGATGTAAAAGCGAATTAATTAAAGTTTAAATAAGATATAACTAGTATTCAGAACCCGCAGATTACAGCGGGCCCAAATTATATGGACCATTAAGACCAGAAGGTATGGGGCTCGTCCCCAGCCTCGTCCTCCCGCCGCCGCCCCAAAACTTCCACCCCCTAGCCCCGTCGCCGCCCTAGCCCCATGAAGATCGTCTTCCCCCAGCCGAACTCGCCGTGCCTCTCTCCTCTCTCCTCACACACACACACATCTATACATACATACATATATATATATATATATATATATATATATATATATATATATATATATATATATATATATATATATATATATATATATATATATATATATATATATATATATATATATATATATATATATATATATATATATATAGGGCGTCGCTAAAATGAAAACCACCCCCAGTTGTAAGAACCGCGAGAACCACTTTCAACCAATAGGATCATGCCAACCAAAAGGGTATTTAGGTCATTTTGTTTATATGTCATGTCCATCATGTATGTCTTGTCTCTTATTAAAAGCTTTCACATCTCAGTTCATTTCACATTTCTCTCTCTTATATCTTCACCCCTCTTTTACATTCTTCATCTCTGATGATGAAGATCGTCATCTTCACACATACAAAACCTTTATTAAAAGCCTTTCACATCTCTGATGAAGATCATCATCTTCAGCCTTTATATCTTCATCTCTGATGAAGATCATCATCTTCGTTGCCACGTCTTCCGATCTCGACGACTCCACCGCCACCGCCACCGCCACCACCGGTGGTTGTACCAGCCGACGCCAGCCAGGTAGTTTCTGTGTGTTTTTTTTCTCTTTTTCAAAGACCAGTTCTTCTGGCGATGATGATGTGGAAACCCACACATGAGCCTTGTTCTTCATCTGAGAGATTAATGGCGATGATAATGTCGGTGGTGCCGGTGATGTTGGTGGTGCCGGTGGTGCCATCGACGTCGGTGGTGCCGGAGTTTGAGTGGTGGGTACAAAAGACGGCGACTGTGGCAGTGGTGTCGAGAACGGGGACGGCGGCGGCGACGGATTGGTAGCGTAGCAGCCGGTAGGGCTCCGGCAAGTGACGTTAGCAGGTGGGTTTTGATTCAGTTGGGATTTTTATTCAAGTTGTGTTTTGCTTGATTCAAGTTGTGTTTTGAATCAGTTGGGTTTTGATCAATTGTGTTTGCGATTTTGTAAAAATGTGTAGGGGTTCATTTTTGAGGTGATTTTGTGGTGGTTTGCTTGATTCAGTGGGCAAAGGGGCTTGTTGGAAGCTTTGTGCCCTTTTGGGGGGGGGGGGGTCCAAAGGTTCGATATTGTTTCTGTTGTTTTTGCAATCACACAGTTTGTTTTTGAATGAGTTTTGGTTTGATTATGTTTGTTTGGTGGTGGGTCTGTACATCATGATTATTTGATTATGTTTATATTAGAGATGCTTTTGGTGGTGGGTCTGTACATCACGCTTTTGATTTGATTATGTTTGTTTGGTGGTGCTGGGTTTGAATCTGGGTTTTGAATCTTTGTGGGTTTTGTCTTGTGGGTTTGAATCTGGGTTTTTAATTTTGTTGAATCTGGATTTTTATTGCTGTTGAATCTGTTGAATATGGGGTTTTGTTGCTATTGAATCTGGGTTTTTGTTGCTGTTGAATCTGTTGATTGATGATCTTGTCCCTTTTGAATGTTCAAATCGTTTGAATATGTTTGAATGTTGAATCTGGGCTTGAAATATGTTTGAATGATGTTTCTTGTCCCTTTTGAATGTTTAAAACAGTTGAATATGGTGCCTCATTTTGAATCGGCAGTGATGATGTAAAAAAAACTGACAATGGCGCGGCAAGGACGGCGGAGGGTAGGTTTTTGAACCTGCAACCCCATTTTGCAGCCGTTGATTATCGGAAAATCTGAGCCAAAACTTCGTTTTTTTTTTCTAGAATCCACTCGTTCTTTTGATTTTTGTTTGTTGGGTTTTTATTTTTTTATTTTTAAGCGTCGATGATGATAACAATATATCTGAGACGCTTCACCGAGTGTGCGATTTTCTGGGTGCGTTCGGTTTTGCGTAAAAACGGTTTTGTAAAAAAAAAAAGTTAAACCGTAAACTTTTACGTAAAACGTAAAACTTAAAATTTTTTACGTAAAACGGAAAACGTAAAAAGTTTTTCGTAAAGCGTAAAAAGTTTTAGGTAAAACGTAAATCGTAAATTTTTTTTAGTAAAACGTAAAAAGTTTTACGTTAAACTTAAAACGTTTTTGTAAAAAAAAAGTTATACCGTAAACTTTTTAACGTAAAACGTAAAAAGTTTTACGTAAAACGTAAAAAGTTTTTCGTAAAACGTAAAAAGTTTTTCGCCAAAACTTCGTTTTTTTTTCAAAAATCCACTCGTTCTTTTGATTTTTGTTTGTTGGGTTTTTTTTTTTTGAGGCGTCGATGATGATAGCAAACTATCTGAGACACCCCCCGAGTGTGCGATTTTCTTTTGCGTTCGGTTTTGCGTAAAAACGTTTTTGTAAAAAAAAAGTTAAACCGTAAACTTGTTAACGTAAACCGTAAACTTTTTATCGTAAAAACGTAAAAACGTGAAGCGTAAAAAGTGTTACGTAAATTTTTTTCGTAAGTTTTACGTAAAACGTAAAACTTAAAAAGTTTTACGTAAAATGTAAATTTTTTTTCGTAAAACGTAAAAAGTTTTACGTAAAACGTAAAAAGTTTTACGTAAAACGTAAAAAGTTTTACGTAAACCGTAAAAAGTTTTACGTAAAACGTAAAACGTAATTTTTTTAGTAAAACGTAAAACATAAAGTTTTTTTAGTAAAACGTAAAAAGTTTTACGTTAAAAAACGTCGAAAAAAACGTCGGAAAAAACGGCGCGTTAAAAAAACGCCGATTGAGAAAAAACGGCACCTTTAAAAAACGGTGCCTTTAAAAAACGGCGCGTAAAAACCGCGCGCAAAAAAACGGGGCTAAATGGGGCGTAAAAAAATTGGGGCAAAACGGGGTGAAAAAAATTTCGGCGGAGACGAAGCATAAAAAACGGCGCGCAAAAAACGGGACGTAAAAAACGTCACGGTAAAACGGGACGCCAAAAACCAGCGCGCAAAAAAATTCGGTTTGTTAAAAAAATGTTAATTTAAAAAAAGATCTTAATAAAAATATTTTTTTAATAAAAAATATCACAAAATCTGAATTAAAAAAATGATTTTAATAAAAAATTATTATACAATCTGAATTTAAAAATATTGTTTAACATAAAATTCTGTTTTTTTAATATAAAGTAATTAATGAATAAGACAAATAGACAATTAAATATAATATATATATAAAGACAAAATAGTGTAATTTTACTATACTACCCTTTTGGATTAAAATATTAAAGACATAATAAGACAAAATCTATTTAATATTAATTTTAGTTACTTTAAATCTCATCCATCCATCTCCTTAATCTAAAGGCTAGAAAGTGGTTCTCTCAGTTCTTACAACTGGAGGTGGTTTTCATTTTAGCGATCCCCTATATATATATATATATATATATATATATATATATATATATATATATATATATATATAAAGGGGTTCATCCCCCACCCCCTAGGTCCATCCCCTTCAAGCCCCTCCTACGTGACGGCCCATCCCCTTGGGGAGAGAGGCAAAGAATATATTACACGTGTTTAAACAAAGAATACACTTGAAAGTTGAAACTATTTGTGCATAAGATAAATTAATTGTATAAATCATTTTTAGTTATTAAAAACTAAATTAAAGAATAGTTTTACTTTTAAAACATGTTCCATTTAAAAAGTTTAAAATAAGTATATATATTTTTATAAAGTTAAAGTAATAAAGAGTAACAAACTACAAACAAATAAATAATATGTAAGACATATAAAGAATAGATTCACCAACTATGTTAATAATAATATATAAGAAATATATAGAATAGATTCACAAACTATGTTAATGGGCCAATACACATCCACAAACAACTTCGAACCCTCTAGGCACCCACCTCAACAATGTAGGTATGCTTTCTTATTTGTACATTAAACAAAATGATGCATCATTGAGTTGTAAAAAATTGAATAGTAAAACTAACTCAGAAACTAAATTTATAAATTAATATAGAGGAAATCTATCTAAAACAAAATACAAACTATACTGCGCTTATAAAATAACTATTCTCATAGTATAAAACTACAAAATTATTCCAGTTTTACGGTTTTTTTTTATCCATTTTATATTTATATATTGAAATTAAAAAATACGTTAAACCTATAAAATGTGATTTTACAAAAAGTTATCTATTTATACGACTTTAAACAAATCGATAGTTTTGTAAAAAGAGAAATTTACGAAAATAGCCAAAAATAAGTTTGACTTACCAAAATGGCCACCTTACACGTCGGTAGAGCAGGACATCACTGATTACGAGAGAGCTTATGCGTGATGCCCTGCTCCACCGACGCATGAGATGGTCATTTTGGTAAGTCAAACTTATTCTTGGCTATTTTCGTAAATTTCTTTTGTAAAAAACCTAACCTGCAAAAAAGATACCTTATAAAATTACAATTTCAGGAATGATCTCACTTTATGTTAGTCCTAAGTAATCATCATAATAGTTGTCATAATAATTGATACATTTAATTCAGAATGGTGGTAGGGTGTTTTCCTTTATTGACCCTAGATTATTAGAATCCAACTAATGTGGTTTCAACGGTTTAGTTGGCCAAAAGCAAATAGACAGAAAGAGTTAATTACGTTTTTCATCCCTGTGCTTTTTTAAAAATCACTATTTCAGTTCATTAGTTTAAAAATTGTCATTTCAGTCTCTATGGTTTCACTTTCGTAACTATTTTAGTCCACCTCTGTTAACCCCATCCAATTATTATGTTAGTTCTATATGAAATGACCATAATGTCCTTGTTATTAAAGTTAAAACATAAATAAATAAGGGGATTAACTATCAAATCATGAAAGTGAAGGGCTACATTGTTAAAATGTTATTGAACTTCTCTCTTTACCTACAGAACCACATAACAAACCCCTGCCACCACTAGACCATACGACCCCCACCACCTACCTCTACTTGCTACCACACACCATAACCACCCACCTCAACCACCCGCCACCCACCTCTGCCACCACTAAACACGTGTTTACCCCCATTTCTTTTTCTTTCTTCTAACCTAATCCACAATTCTGTTTTTTCAGCGTTTGGAGAGGGAGAGAGAGATTAGAGTGAGATTGACAACCATGGGGGTATCATGCGGATGATGATGGTTTTGGTTAATGTTGGAGGAACCAATGTTTTGCTACAGAAGCGTATTCCAACAAGATTAAGGTTCCGGCGGAAAATTGGCCAACTTCCGACGAAGCTATGGTGATCCAATCAAGTTGCGTGTTTATCTTTCGAGTAGATTGCAGACGGCAATGATGAGAAGGGCCTTAGGTGTGTGTTTTCTTTGTGTTTTCACAATTTATCTTAGTTGGGGTGAATCATCATTTGATTATAAAAATAATAGAATAATCAATGTCGATTTTGGAGAAAATCAATGTCGTAGAATCGTTGTTTGACTTTTGGTGAATTGGGAAAGTTAATTCGGATTTCAATGTGTGAAACTTTTGATATAATTGGGGTTCCTTTGAATTGAAAATATATGGCATTGGTTTGAGAAAATCAGAGTCACGAGCCACTTGTTATAGGATCCATCTACAACTCCACATGGTTCGACGGAGGCGAGCCAAAAATGGTGTCGTCAGAGAAGATGACCGAAAAAACATGGGTCGCCGGAGAAGATGACCGAAAAAATGGGGTGCGGGAAAGAAGTTTTGCAACCTTGTGAAGTGGGACCCACCTTTAACTGTTTTAAAGTTTTTATAATTTTGTATATTACAGGGGCAATTTAGTCAATTCATCAAAACTTAAGAGAATAAATAGACGGTGTTAAGTGAATGGACTAAAATACTTACGAAAGTGAAACCACATGGACTGAAATGACAATTTTTAAACTAACGGACTGAAATAGTGATTTTTGACTAAGCACAGGGACGAAAAATATAATTAACTCTAGAAAGAAACTAGAAAGCAAATTAGAAAGAATTCTTGATTTAATTTTTCTTCGATATCTCTCTTTGACGTAGAAAACATGCTTATAAATAGTTACAATGGAAATAAAAATGCAGAACCACTACCTACCAAACATGGCATCATAGGTATATACTCCCACTACTAGCTTTATTCCCTCAATATTTTAACTAACCTAAGACTAAGTAAAACCATGTGACAAAAACCATAAACATACAATTAATTAAAAAAGAAAACTCTTGCAATTGAAAATAACGTAAAGTCACGAGCACATATCATCATCATGGTCCACCTCTTTCAATTGTGTGCATTTTCCTCAAACAGGTGAGCCATCATTATTGATTCTCACTTGTAAATTTGAAGAGAAAATACAAAATTATTTGCTGTTCAGAAAAGATTTATATTGTATTATAGTTTTTTTAAGAATATTTTTATACTTAAATACTATCTAAGCATCTTACGCTTACAAAATTTGAAAGTGCATTATTTTTGTGAAGATAAAAACATGATATCACTAAACCACTGATCATTAATAAACTAGTGAAATTATATTTTATTCTCTCTCTCTCTCTCTCTCTATATATATATATATATATATATATATATTGCATAACGTAAAGATATTAGCTGAATTTAGAATTAGACTAGTTAGATAAAACAATAACACTACACGGTGTGGGATGTGGAGAGGGCATGGTGTGGGCCGTGGAGAGGGGGAGTAGAAGCCCCTCCACCCCTCGAACACCACCCTGTAACTAGGCGTGAAGATGGCGTGCGGGTTGGGGCTTGGAGATGGTGACTGGCATGGGGCCGTATGGTGAGGATGAGGTGATGTGATGTAGCTAAACAAAATCCTAAAAAATCTATAAGCCACATTAAACTTATTTCTCCATATATTGACAGCCTATTCAACCTCTTTCTCCATACAAACACCTTCTTTAACTCTCAAATTTCTCATTGCATAAAAAATGGAATCCTCAAGTTTGTTTTATCATCTTCTCATCTTCGCTTGATAAAACTGTTTTGTCATTTTCATCGGACGACGTGGAAGCGGAACTAATAATATCATTGGTTCAGAAAATCGTTTATTGTATATTTGAAAATTACGGGAGTTCACAACACAAAAGGAGGAAATATATAAAACGCGATCGACTCGCCACACACGAATTATTGGAAAGTGATTATTTTCACCCAACCTAACATATGATGATAAGAGTTTTAGGCGGCGTTTTATTATGAGCAGAGGTTTATTTCTAAGAATAGAAAATGATTTAGAAAGTAAATATGATTTTTTTTCTCTACAAAAACCAGATGCGAGTGGTAGTCTAGGATTTAGCTCGTTATAAAAAGTCACAGCCATGATTAGAAAACTGGCTTATGGCACTAGTTCCGCCATAATGGATAACCATAAAAAAATGTCGGAACGAGTGGCAAGGGAATACGTCATTGAACTACACTTAAAAATTATTTGAGAAAACCTATGCTTAGTAACATACAAAAAATTTTGGAGTTTCATGTAGATAGACATAGTTTCCGCGAGATGATCGATAATATAGATTGTATGAAATGAGAGTGGAAACTTTGTCCAACTGCGTGGGGCGACCAACACATGAGTGAAAGAACCGACTATGATGCTTAGAGCGGTTGCATGACAAGATATTTGGATTTGGCATGTATTCTTTGGTGTGGCCGCTTTGGATAACAATATAAATAAACTTAATCACCAATTTTCAACGGCTATATCAGTGACGTTGGACCGAAGGCCTGGTTTTTTGTAAACTGGGTATAGTACAAATACAGATATTATCTAGCGGGTAGAATTTACCTTGACTATCTTGTGTTTGTAAAATCATTTACACGGGCTACAACATTAGATGGAAAGAGAACAAAGTTTAACGTAGCTCAAATGGTGACACGCAAATATAGATAGAACGAGCTTTTGGTGTTTTGCAGAAAAGATGATGCTTTTTGAGCATGCTGTGTAGGATTATGAAAAAAAATATAAAGTTAGAAATGTGATGTACGTGCACATTATCTTAAACAACATTATTTTAGAGGATAGACGCGCAATTTGTGAATACTATAAGGAGGATACGCAACCAAATAATGAAGGCACCGATGATGAAACGAGGCGATTAAACTAACGTGAAAGTTTTAACAAACATACGTATCACAACCTTCGAGCGGATTTAGTTGAACACATTTGGAATCTTCAGTCATACAACGATGATGTAACTAAAATATGTATTTTAAAAAAAAATGTATAACTTTTTTAATAGAATTGTTATTGTCTTAACTGGTTTAATTAATATAAGTATATTTTTTTTAAATTTAACTGATTTGTTTTCTTTTAAGTAAAATTATAAAATAAAGACAAAGACAGAAACAAAGCAACCCCTCCACGTACCAGGCCCACCACCCCTGGTTTTTGGGGCTTAGACCACCCGTAGTGGTTTAGAAAAATAATGTCCCCACCATGGGGTATTATCCGACACATGTCATCCCAGTCAGCATGGGACATTATTTCAAAAGTGGCGTAGTGGGGCATTATTCCGATAACGCCCCTTCCAATTAGAAAAAAAAAGAAAAACAAAATGGTCATGTGATATTTCAGTCCCTGTGCATATTTAAAAAAAAAAGAAACTACTTGGAAGCCTCCCATTGGCTAGTCAACCCCCACCATGTGCATCTTTAGCGTTTTAATTAAAACGCCAACTTCAATTTTTTTGCGAAAATAACGCCCGGTAACGCCGGGTGTATTGGGGGGAGGGGCGTTTTGGGGCGTTTTTTTTCAATTTTTTTTTTAAATCACGCCCCACTACGGGTGATCTTAGAGAGTAAAGACCCTTTTCCTGATGTGGTAGACACATTTCGCCCCATGCTTGTTTTTAAGCCTCTTTCTCACTGTGTAGTCTAATATTCTATTTATTTTGGATAAATAAATAGAAAATTAAAGTAACTTTGAATAAAGAGTTATTTATGCCGTCGTTAGTCTCTATGGTTTATGAAAAGTAACAATATATGGTACTAATAGTTTAAAGTAACATTCTAAGGTATTTCAACTTGTAACAAACTAAGGGACTAACACTTAACCCAATTTAATTTTAATAGAGTCAAAAGTAATTAGGTTCTTTTGCATTCTCCATTTATCGAAACTAATAAATACCCCTTGGACGCATGAAACCTTACTTATTCTTTTATGTAGGGAGATACATAATAATGCCAACTTGTAACATGGATATTGTGATACTAAAATAACTATTTTATGTTTAAAAAAACATATTTTGATTTTTTTTAACTAACTAGCTTTGATTCCCACGTTGCCGGGATCAGAATTTTTTAATGTGACTTGAGTGTATTGATTTTTTTTTTTTTGTAATTGCTTATCGATCAAAACGTTGATCAATTGAAAAATCCACAAAAATAAGCATAAAAAACGTTTTATATTTCAGATGACTCGTTTTCGAAAAAAAAAATACGTCAAAACATAAACCAAATTGAATTTATACCATGCGTCTAAGGGTTTTTTTATTAGTTTTGATAAATGAAAAATGCAAAAGAACCTAATTACCCTTGAAATCTATTAAAATTAAATTGTGTTAACTATCACTACCCTAGTTTTTTACAAATTGAAAGATTAATACCTTAGAATGTTACTTTAAACTGTTTGTATCCTAGGTTGTTATTTTTACAAACTAAAGGGACTAAAACATAATTAACTCTTGGATAAATGGCAAAATCAATGGAGGATAAGTTTTGATGCTAAAATTCCTTGTATAATTTTTTTTTTCGCATATACATAGAATGTTTGGAGTTTGGACCGCTAACTTCTGTCATCGAGAAAATCACTTAAACATATTGATTGATTTGGTAATTTACCAAAATGAAAAAGGAATAGATAAAAAAAAGATAGAAAATGTAACCAATCCAAGACATACACATGACACAAGATTACGTAAATTTCGCAGTTTGGAGGGCCTACAAGGAAATTGTTCACGACCAGGATTATAATCCAACGAAGTTTCGTCTTTCACTATTTGATTTGACAGGCTAGTCAAGTTGTGACATGTTGGTACGAAACTTTTCTGCCATCCACATATTTCGATCGCTTTGTTAGGCCAGCGGAGACATTTCAACGCGTGATGGCATATTTTCAACGCGAGATAGTCTTGTTTTACCACCGCCACCATTAGTTCAACGCGTTATATAATAACGAAAACAGGATTTCGTTATTTTTTTAACAGCGTGATGTTTAATTGTGAGGGTAATTGTTGGTTGGGGGGAAATTGTTGGGTGTGGTGGTGAGTGATGACCATTGCCACCAAAAAAGGTTGTGAGTGATGGAAAAATGGTTGATGACATGGCGGAACTTGATTGGTGCTTGTGAGTGATAGAATTCTATCACTAGTGACCACCCCCTCCCCTTAGGTAGACAATGCCGTAGATAAAGACGGAGACTTTAGGGTATTTGTGTAAACAACTTATTGATTTGTATGTGAAAGTTTGATTTGTGTTTGTTTGTGCGTGACTATCTCTTTCTATATTAACAGCGGAAACACCATGCTGCGTTGATGGACATCGTCAATGGAGTTGTCGCCATTTGGTTAACGGGGAAGAGGCTTTTGTGGTGGGTCTATCTCCTTTTCCAACCCAATCACAAGTGTTGCTTTTTTTTTTTTGGTTATTGGTACGGAGTGTTTAGTTATTGCACTACACCTAGTTATTGCTAAAATTTTTATGTGTCAGTGACGTGGCAGTGATGTTGTAATGGTTTGGTTATTCCACAACACATAGCTTAATCGTCAAACTTTCAACCCCTCTTTTTCTGCTTTTCAAGATTCTTTTCAAAGTATATTTGGTCCAAACTGGAAGAGAAGCTGGGTGGTGTATATGGACTCTTCTATGTTTGTTTCTAATGATGGGTATTTGTCACCCTCTGTTTTGTTTGTGACCAAGATGCAGGTGAAGATTTAGAGGTTTGGAGTTTAGTTAATTAATGTTAAGATTTTATTTTTTAGGATTTTAAGACTTTTATTATTGTAAAACATAGTTTCTCAAATTACATTTAAGTTCTAATGAGTTTTAAATTCTAAATGAAAATTTTAAGATTTGTTTATATAATTGTTAAATTCGGATGGTGAAAGACTGAAAATAACGTAAAAATATCAGATGGAAAGAGAAGTAAATTCAGGTAAGAGATAGTTACTAACTCAAGGTTCAGTTTTATCTTTTTAGTCAATATTTGTTTTGTTAAATATTTGTTCATTGGATCTTATTTGCACCTACAAACTTCAGATTTTTATGTTATCAGGTTAAAACATAAGAAAATTACTTAATTAATGGTGCTTGTTGCGCGTTTACATGTCAATTTATTATAATGGGTTGTTTTTGTTAATGATATATGAAATACACCCTTTAATTTTATAAAGAAAAACGAAGATAGTATATTTAGTACCTGGAGATGGTGATGAAACTGGCGGGGAAGCCCGGGAATTTGGCGGTACTGGTGTCGGAGATGGTGGTGGGGGTATGACAAGAGTACTAACGTTAAAAAACCCATAAGTCTCGTACCTAAAGTTACACTTAGGTGCAAGATTTCTGCCTCCAATAATCCCGCCAAACCGATTGGAAAACAGACTGATAGCATTTTCCAAACACTCATTGCATAGTAGCTGCGTTAAGTCTGGAGTACACTGCACAAGCCCGTAAATATTTGAGAAATCTGGCCCGGTCGTGTTCCCAGTGGCAAACTTCCTCAGCGAACCACCAGCAGCCGCGGCTGCAGTCAGATTGCTCAACAACGGTCTAAGAGCCGCAGTAAACCGATCCCTATTTGTCGCGTTTTGGGTGTTCAACAAATACACACTAGTCTGCATGGGATTGTTTCCCAATATAGTTCGGTTGGAGTATACTAGGAAACAGTAGTCGTAGTATCCTACTGCTTCCTTTTGGTTAGGGCAGACTCGTGGCAAGTTAACAATGGAGTCGTTCAGACAACTCAAACACACGTCAGGATTGACGTCGCCTCGACAAAGAGCGACCGAGTTGACTCTATCGCTGCCTTGGCCACGGGTGGCGTTGAAGAAACCTTGGCCCGAGTTGGTGGAAGGAAGGGCAGCGAGGACGGTGTTGAGGTTTCTTTGGTATGTACTGTTTCTGGTATAATTGCCGATGGATTGCGCGCAGTTAGAGTAAATGAATTCGGCTTGTTGAGCCCGGGTGATGGTAGTGTTTGAGCATATGAAAATAAGTGTGAACCATAAGAGTGTTGTGGCGGGTATGAACATGCTTGGTTTTGGTGGAGGCTTGGAGGGAGGAGGCTAGAGAAGGTATGGAATAAGTAGTTGGGTGTAAGCGTATGGTTTGTGGTGTGTAATCGCCACACGTTTTCATTTACATTTAACGACTTTAATTCAGCTTGAATGATTGATGGAAACATAAATTGTACTGTGTTAGAAAATATATTGAGAAATTATTGATGTACGATAACGTGTAGAATTTAATTCAGCTTGAATGGTTGACTGAAACATAAATTGTACGGTGTTAGAAAACATATTGAGAAATTATTATTGTACTATAACGTGTAGAATAAGGGGAGGAGGGGTGGTCACTAGTGATAGATTTCTATCACTTCCACTATCAAATCAAATCATGTCATGTCATCACCCAATATTCTATCACTAGTGATAGAAATGTAGGGGGGTGGTATCACTAGTGATGAGATTCCAATGGACAAGTATTAATACCCAAATGTACAAGTAATACACATTCATTTGATCAAGTTCAACGCGTTATACATTCAACGAGTTATTCCTATAACTCGTGATAAACATGGAGGCGGCGGTGTTCTACGAGTGATAGGATTCTATCACGGTAAATAAAGTATCCACCCCGTGTCGCCTAAAATGGAAAAAGTGTTTTATATATTGAAAATATATATATATGATTATTAGTATTAGGATTTAATTATGCTTAACCCATGAGACCGACTTAGGTTTATCTAAGGGTTGTTTCTTGTCTATTAAGATTACACCTCTTTATATTAATTATTATACATTAGTTGAAATATAGTATGTAATTTTTACATGGTATCAGAGCTAACACTCTTAGTATAAACCCTAGCCTCCATCACGTTCCAACGTAGAATGTTCACTAAAAGCAATGTTCATCCACTGTACTATTTAAGCAAGTACTACTCGTCATGGATTTGTTCGCGTAAAAAAAATCATTGTTCCTAACATCTTTGGGAGATGTTTATCACTGGAAAGAACATTTTAACTACCGAAAACACTATTATTATCACCGACTTTCAATGTTCGTAGCCTCGGAAAATACGATTCACAACCCCGTTTTCCAGTTTTAGATTGATGATCCTGTTACCCGTTCCTGTCCAGAAACCGCTCATCACTGATCATGGCTTAAATGTTTCTGTCACTACAAGAAAAAGGGGTACCAGTGGCGACACTATTAGCGGCGACATCCAATATGTCGTCGCTATTGCCCTTATCCGCACCCGGTGTCCCAAGTGAAACCCTAGCCACACGTTTCTTATCCTCATCCAACGGATGGGTTTTATCCACGTTAATAGCGGCGACAGATTATATCAATAGCGAAGATAGGTTGTCGCCCCTATTGGTCCTTCGAATAAACAGAGAAAATAGCGTCATTTCTTCCCTACTTCTTCCACTTTCCCCAAACCTTTCATCTCCTCTCACGAGTTCTTCTCCAAATCGGCTATATCTCTTCATTTTTACCAATTTCTACTTCAAATCGGTTAGTATTGTTAGTTTTATGTTGAATTTCTTGTTTATTTTGTTATATATGTTGTTAATTTCTTGATTCTTGGTGTATGTATATGTGTATGCTAGAGAATGTCTATATATTCAATTTCTTCTATAATTCATGTTATATATTTTATATGTATAATTTTTGTTAGTGTATGTTTATTTTTGTTCAAAGATGTGAATGTTAGTAAATGTATGTTAGGATGTATGTTCAAAGATGTGAATGTTAGTAAAAGATGTGTAATTTTGGTATGTAATGTGTATGTAAGGATGTATGTTTGTATATAAATGTGTATATGTGAAAATGTATAATGTATGTAAACTTGGTGAAAAAGTGTGTATGTAAGTCTATGTACATGTGTATGTTAGCTTGTAAGGATGTATAAAGTAAGTGTATTTGGTGAACATTTGTGTATATTAGTATGTATGTGTGTATGTTAGCTTGTAAGTATGTGTATTTGGTATATGTATGTGTGTATGTAGGTGTATGTAAGAATGTAAGATTGTACATGTGTATGTTAGCATGTAAGTATGTATAAATTAGGTGTATTTGGTGAAAAATTAGGTGTATTTGGTCAAATTTATGAACTGTATGAACATATCAACATTACATTGATTTCGAAGTGAATTCTTTATTAAAATGGATGAGAAAATAGCAACGAAAACGTAACAAAAACAGCACCGAAAAAAGTTGTTTTCCTTGCGTTTTCGTAGCTGTTTTCGTTGCGTTTTCGCTGCTGTTTTCTCATCCATTTTAATAAAGAATTCACTTCGAAATCGTAATGTTGATATGTTCATACAGTTCATAGATTTGAAAAACGAGTTTTAGATATGTTTTGAAGGTGTTGTTCAACAACAATCAAGTCAAATAATTGCAGATTATAAGCCATTCCTCGTCCGATTTTGATCTTCATTACGGCTGCAAAAACAGTTGTAACATGCAGCCGTTTGCAGCCGTAAACGCGCCGTTAAATGGCTGCAAAAGGCTGCGTTTTGACAACCGTTTGCTGCTGTGTTTGCAGCCGTAAATGTGCCGTTAAACGGCTGCAGACGCGGCAGCAAACGGGTGCAAAAACACAGTCGTTTGCAGCCATAAATGCACCATTAATGTTTTAACGTTTTTATATAATGTTTTAACTTTTTTATTCAATTACTAGGAGAACTTCAATTTTGATGAAGTTGAACAATATTTGAACGCTCTGAACTTGAAAGGCGGCATTAAACATGTGCTTATGAAGCGGTACTTCGGCCGCAAGCACGAAGCTAAAGAAGAATTTCTTTGTAATGGAAGTTATGACGATGTCGAAAGAGCAAGGGCATACCACCCCAAGGATATGCCTTATGAAAAATGGTTGAGAACTATTGATCACTTCTTGGACCGCAAATATATTGCAAGATGTGAGGCAAACACAAGAGTCCGCCAGCTTCAACAATTCCCAAACAGTGGGGGTACAACGTCATACAGTAGCACCGCCTATAAACATGTAATGTTTTATATGTGTGTGTTTGTATGTTTATGTTTATTTAATGTCTAATCTAAGTTTTAATGTTAAACAGGGTTTGAAACATTTCGATACGTACTGCGAAACTCACACCGATAAAGATGGGAATTGAGTTGACTCGATAGCCGAGCAGAATTATGTAAGTATCTAGCTAAAGTATTATTCTCTATAATATATATATATATATACATATATATATATATATATATAATCATCTTCGTAAAATACAGCTTAATTTAGAACACGAGATTATGGGCGGAGAAAGCGGTGGTTCTCCACCGCCGAATGAGGTTGCCGTGTTTCAAAATGTGTTGGGTGATCGACAAGGATGGTTCCGGGGGCTTGGCCATAAACCTTCTTCAAATATGCCATCGAATGTGTCAAGTGCGCAACCTCAAACCCAGCAACCCTTTTCGGAGGTAAACTATTGATGTGCACAAAATGCAACATATAAATTACATCAGTTGTGGCATAAAACTAACCCTTTTTAGTACTAATGTTGGAAAAAGTGTGCTTTTGTCTTCCTTTTGTATTTTCAGGATTAAATGAGCTCAAAGTAACAAAAGAAGCAAAAAGACAGCTAAATCTAACATAAATAAAAGAAAAGGAACAAAAGTGGCACGCCCGACCTCCCGACAGCATCTTCCCAAGCAAAACAAAGAAGACAGAAGACCGAACAGGCCCCGTGCTCAGTGAGCACGGGGCCGTGCCCAAGTAGCAGCAGAAAAGACAAACCCATAGAAGCTTCTACTGCCCACCACGGGGTCGTGCCCAGCAGACACGGGGGCGTGGTCAACTCCCTGCAGACGCATTTATTGCAATTGCGAAATACAATTAATGAAGAGAGAGACGTGGATGGACACGGGGCCGTGCCCGAGCTTCTGTTCAGCCTATAAATAGGAGTGTTTGGAGCTCTTGCAACTCATCCCTTGGCACACCACCTCTCTCACACTTCACCCACCACCCACCACCACCATAACACCATCATCCACCACCATCATCCATTGTTCATCATAGAGTGTGTGAGTCGTCTCGGGATCCAAGATTGATCGTAAGAGCTCTTGACAATCAAAGGCCATGTTTGCCTAAGTCTCTTACATCACTTGATGAAGACAAGTGTTTAGTGTAATACTTTTTATTTTTAATCTTTTGCATTTTTTAATTGGTTTTGTATTAATGACTTTAATTACTAGTTTCTTATGTTGAAGGTGATTCTTCCTTATCGTTTGTCCGTGGTGTCTTGGCATTATTTTACTGTCTATATAAAATAAAAGATTTTCACCATTCATATCTCCACGGTCTATATGGAGGTATGTTGGCTACCTGGTCAGGGGTTAAGGGAACGGTTTGGTAAGAGTCTTGCTATTGTTCAGTGTATAGATCCTGCAAAGGACCTGGGTCAAATTTAGTAGGACCTCCTTCAATACCCAAAAGGTATTGGATGGCAGGGGTCCAAACTCTTTAATCCCCTCATAAGTTAAACTGCTATTAAAACTTTAACCCAGCTACTTAGGACTGTATCCCTGCTGACTCAGACTACTTAGCTGAGGGTAACGTCGCCTTCAAAAGAGGGCCCTACCACATTATGTGTTGGGATTGAACCCTAACAGAGGAATAGATAATGTAAAGCCAAAACCGGATCCTATCAGTGGACTTCAAATAAGCAGCAGTTTACTTTAATCTCTCCCCTTGATAGTGGTTATCTAACAACTGATAATCTTAAGTGCTGCTCAACTACAACAACTGATAAACCAAACTCTGATGATTACCTAACAACTGCTAAAGACAAACTCTGTTACTCTATCTACTGCTGTTTCCTAAGTGCTGCTGAAGACTCAAACACTGCCCTCTCAAAGACTGATCACCTTTGAAGAAAGCATTGAAGACTCAACATCTGTGCTAAGGCTACAACAGTGGAACGTGAAACAGTAGTTTTCGTGTTGTTTTGTATGTTAGTGAATATCAGATGTTACATAACAGTAGTTTGTACAGGACAGTATTTGTAGTTTGTTAGGTCGTTAGATGTCACTATCATGGTGACGTCAGCTGAAGTATATCAGTAGTTTGGTTTGCCTATAAGTATGACAGTACTCTGTACTGTTACACTTGATCGTTTTGAGTGAGTTCTTCTCCTCAATTCATCCTTTCATCTTGTGCAACCAACTCTGGTGTATCAGGCTGAGGGGGAATTTAGATTGTAAGCTTTTACTGTAATCTTTTGCTTTTATGTAAATCATTTGAATCAATGAAAAGCAATTGTTTCTCAATCTATACTTTCCTTTGTTTGTGTTTACATAGTTTGCTACTCATTTCCGCTGCACTTACTCGTTTTATGCAAACAAACACGAATCATGACAGCCTCAGATCCTAACAATTGGTATCAGAGCTTGGACAGTCAAATTCGATCTAACAATCAATCTGACATAACAGTTCAGCTCAAAACTCATTGATACTAAGGTTGGTTGCATTCAGTTGAAAAACAGAGTAATGAACGAATCATGGTCAAAATGATTGTTCAAAAACTCTGTAAATCAACCAAGATGTCATATGTCACACAAATCTCACACAACAAGTGTTTTCATGCATATGTCACTCATAGTTTTCAGATCTGTAAAATATTTGATAAATTATGGGATCGTTCGATGCTTTCAAAATTGATTTCAATTGTTGTTTTGATATTTGTGATGTTTTTAATAAACACTAAAGTATGTACCTCAGATTAGCAAAACTTGTGTTCATCTAAAACACCTGCATACCGCTGATATCGAAAAGAGGGAATAAAACTTTAGTCAAAAATTTCTCATGTGTTCAAAGGCAAGTTGAGTACCTTAAAAAGGACCAAATCTACTTTGTCCAAAACACAATGAGAAAATAAATTGTCAAAACGTCCTAATCATAGGTAATGTGAGATCTGAACTAAAACATGCTCAAACATGGTCAGATTTCCTAAAACATTGCTTCAAAGTGATTATGGACAAGGTATGTTCAAAATAAAATCTCCTAGTGAGTATTTCTGAATATATGAATAATAAGGGTAAAAAGGGTAAAGAGAAATAAAAAATCTCAAAGTGTGGCTATCTCAAAACTTTTGAAATCAAAAGAAATGAGTATTAGCATAAAACACTTGTGGGGTTAGAATTAGATCTTCAGTGGTCATCATACAACTGTGTGCATTCATTAATACAGAAATTGTTCTGGTAACAAAGGCATATCCAGTGATTGTGCTTAAAAGAAATTTACAATCAATTGACATGAAAATGACCCAAATAATGGTCAGGATAACTTGAGAATAATTTGATCATTTACTTGAAAAGAGTGTCAGATCCTTTTGATTACCTCCAAAACATCCTTTATTTTTTAAGGTGTTTTCCTTACAATAAAACCAGATGCATTTTAATCTATATAAAATGTATTTTGTACTTTTACTCTTTTTAATAGTGAAAGTTCATCTCTGGTCAGGATGTAATCTCCTTATTTTTGTGTGAAATTACTATCCTTAAAACTGGTCAAAAAGAAATGACTCACACATCAAGGTCATGTTAAGCTCAAGTTTAGTTTGTCACTGATCAGAAATTGATTGTAAATTCATTTTTGAACTACTAAGACACTCATGTTCTAGTAATTAGACATAAAATGAGTTGTTCTATGTAGAGCAAGACTTCATCATCTGGGATGCTAAACCACTGTCTAAAATAATAGACAGATGGCAAAACCTTGAACAAATTTTCTGAGAATCACTGCTGACAATTTTGTCTTGATATGATACATCTAAAATGTATCCTGTTAGGAACAGCATTTCTGTAAACAACAGATGATAGATAAGATATTGTGTTCTCACAAAGACAAAAATCAATATCTACATCTAAACAAACAGATGCTAAAATATTTGTCAAAAGTCAAAACACTACTGCACAAACAGTTGTTAAACATATGATTTTCATTCTTATCCACTGATGTATCTAATATGCTGATTGTGCCTTAACATCTGCTCTCTAATGTCTGTCCACTGCTAAAAGTGTCAACCTCTGTTCTTCAAAAACACTGATGTTAAAATCATTGTTTCATCCACTGATACATCCACTGTTTCATTTTATTACCGTTGTAACTACTGATACTTGCTCCATCAGTAGTCGTCAAAACAACTGTCCTCCATCATTTACCATTCCATCAGATGTTTGACACGTGGTCAGTTTTTAGCCTTCAGATCAAAATAACCGCTGCCACCAGCAATCACTTTTTCCCTAAATAAAACCCCGATTAAATCCAAACAGGGTTTTACTGTCGAATTGAATTCCAAAAGTTCTCTTCACAAAACAGTTTCCCTTTCATAACTCCAAAAATCTTCTTCAATATTCATCATAAAAAATGACGAAGCCAAAATCGAAATCAAAAACAAAACCTTCATCATCTCCATCCAATACAGCAGAAGCCACTAAAATGGCCGCTGAAACCATGGAGATACGCTACAAAGCTCCACACAATTATGTGGGTATACTCACAAAACCCACCGATAACCACACATTCGACTCCATCCTTAACATTCTTTCTGCATCAAAGTACAAAACTTTGATAACAACAGACGCTCCTATTTACCTTGATACCCAGAGAGAGTTCTGGAAAAATGCCACCCTTGAAAAACAAGGAGATATCACCGCCGCCATCAACTCCTCGATACAGGGTAAGAAGGTAAAAATTCCTTCGAAATCCATCTTTGAAACCTTTAAACTCGATGATTTAAATGGAAAAACCTCTTTTACAAAAGACGAGTTGGTAAAGGATTTCATGAACAGGGGTTATGCAGAACAACCAAAGGTAGATACCCTACAAAAGGGTTACTTCCCTTCTGCACCCAGATTTTTATTTCACACACTGCTCATCTGTGTTTCAAATAAAACAACGTCCTTCAATGAGATACCAACAAAAATCCAATGCCTGGGGTATGCAATTTTAAATGACAAAAACTTTAACTACTCCCAGGTAATATTTGATGATTTGGTAAAGAACGTTGACAATAAAGCTTTTCTGCTCTTTCCGAGATTTCTAAGCTATTATTTTGAACAAACATTTGTAGAGAAAGATGCAGAACTGCCCAAACAAGGTGTCTCATTCAAAATAAACTTTTTAACAAAAGAAACTTTTTCAAGAATGATGGCACCAATAAAATTAAAAACAAAAGAGGCAGAGCAGGTTTTAGAAACTGCCACTGGCCCTGTAGCAACCACTGCTGAGCCCACTGCTCCAGGTGATCAAAGTAGCACACCCACTGCTTTGAAACCAACACCTGCCACCAAAAAGAACAAAATAAAACCATCCAGAAAACCCACCAAACCCAAAACAAAGGCAACTCTGGAAGATGAGATCCCAAAGCAACTGCCAGTGACAACACAAAAGTCACCGGAAACCACTGCTGCTACTTCCTCACAGCAGTTGGTAGAAAGATCTCAACCCCAACCTCAAACTCCTCTTGCATCCTCACAAAAGGATCAAGTTGTAAGCACAGGGACACCACAATATGAAGCTCTAGGTCCACTCGGATCCATCTTCCACAGTCCTGATCCCAAGGACATGTCTCTTTCTACCCCCACACCCTCACCAATAATAATGCCACAATCAATAATACCCCTGTTGCATGCAGTTGATATTGCACCGACAAAAACCAGTTCCTCTCAATCACCAATTACTGAGAGCATACCTCCACAAGTGACTGGGTCTGATGTTAATACCTCTGCTATCCCAGCAACAGTTGAGGAGGTTACACCCCTTGAGTTACAAGTAACTCTTGGTGGTAGTTCAAGTGGAGCAGCAACTACAACTGATGGATCAACAGATCTTCAGTTGGACAGTTGTTTCATAACTAAGACTCCCTTGAAGGCAATTTCTTCCATGGCAACATCGGTAACTACCAGTGAGTTAAATATGACCACTGGTACCATCAAAGGTCTATCGGTTGCTGAAGAAAGAAGTCCCCAGTACCAAGAACAAGGGGCATCAATGGATGATATTTGGGATTCACTTCCTAAGTCAAACATTGATACAACCACTGCTGGTGGGGATTCAGATGATCCTGTTAATTCAGGTGATGATTCAAGATATAATGAATTGACGGCCATAGTTGAAAACCTGGAATCTTCAGTTGCAAAAATAAAAGATATGGTGCAGCAGCTGTTAGAAGCTCAAATAGCCCAATCTTCTGCCCCTCCTGCTCAAGCACCTGCTCCACAAGCATTTGCTGCAAATGAGCTATGGAATATTCTCCAACCACTGCTTGAACATCAGCAACAATTGGCTGCTAAACGGCACGCAAATCAAGTAAAAATGCTGACCAACATGGTTGAATCTCGGTTCAAAGATACACAAGCTGATATCAAGGCTATAAAGGCCAGCATTCAACAGAATGCTCAAAGTGAGAAAGCTCCTTCTGCCATTTTCTTCATGGATACACCCCTGACAGATAATGCCAAAAAGGGGGAGAAAACCAGGTTGAAAAAGAAAGGTATAGAAGATGGGATGCACATTGAACCTGAGAAACCCAAAACAGCTGATACACCAGCAGTTACAAAAACTGCTGCAAGTAGCCAAACAGCTGCCATCTCATCAACACACACACCTTCAACACACACCACCTCATCACACACCATCACAACTACTGTTCCACCACCACCTGTGTCTACAACACAAATATCCTCATCAAAACCAAAAACCACCAAACCACCATCATCCAAAGCCACACCACCACTGCCTCCTGCCATAAAGCAGAAGACAGCAGATGTTACAACATCTGCTGTAGTGACAACAGTGATTGAAGCACCAGTTGTTTCAACCACTGTTAGTCAATCACAATCCACTGCCATCCAATCTCAAACCACTGATCCACCCAAAACATCATCAGTCTCCTCTTCAAAAAGAAGAAGGGTCTTCATTCCTGATGATGAGTCACCACCACCATCACCACCTTCAAATATCATTTCCCATTCTCCATCCCCTGCTCAAAAGCAGAAGACAACAACTGATACATCAGTAGTTGTAATAACAACAGCAGTTGAGACACCAGTTGTTTCAACCACTGTTAGTGAGTCATCCACAACTGCCCTAATTCTTCCTATATCTCTTCCTACAGCACAACCACAGCTCTTGAAAAGAAAAAGAAAGCCAATCACTGCTGATGAAGGTAGTCATGATCCAAATGCTGCAAAGTATCCACTGGAATTAGAAGCCATCAAAGATGAGATGAGGCAGTTTTATACAGAAGCAGACCCATCAAAAAGAAAATTCTCCTCACTCATCGGTTATATGGTTCCAGAAGACATGGATGATTATCTCAGAATAAAGGCAAGGCAAGCAAAAGTTAGAGCTAAAATTGATTGTGAAAGTGAGGAACTGAGCGAAGAAGGCTTTGCTACAAGACTGGAGTTCTACCTCACCAAGGTAAAGCAGATAGAAGAATTTGCACAAGAGCTAGAAAGAGAAAAGGCCGATCAAAAGAAGAAACTCAGAGAACAGCTTCTAGCCTACATCATGAAAGAAAAGTTCTATCCTGCTGAAGAACAACAGTTTGAGGAATGGCCTTTAGTAGCTTTAAAGCGTGAGGCAGAGAGAATTCAAAAGGTGAAGAATGATCCTTCAAAGAAGAAAACTGCTCCAAACTGGAGTAAGTACAAAAGACTCATTGCTGATCTCACTGCTGAGTATAAAAGGAAGAAAAGGGAGTTGGTGGACGCTAAGATAGGCACTGCTGAAGCCATATCAAAATGGTCTAGGCAACAAACTGATGAAGCTTATGAAAGACTTGAGAAGCAGAGGATGAAAGCCTCTAACTCTCCTAAAAGGTCTGACTACAAAAAGCTTCAAGAGCAAGTCAAACTTTTCGAAACACAGATCAGCACAGCAGAAGATTTTGTCACAAAGCTGAGTAAAGAAAAGAAAGAAATGCTATCTGCTGGAGTAGAAAAGGACAAAGAAGCTGAACAGATTGAAGAAGCTATGAAGAAAATAGCTTCAGATAAAGAAAGATTGGCAAAGCTACAAACCCTTGCTAAAAAGGTCAAAGTAGTAAGCCAGAAGTCATCAGCAAATCTCACAAAGAGTGAGCTGATTGACAAAGAAGTTGAAGCAGACATAGCTGAAGCCAACAAGATTATTGACCAAGCATTCATACGAGTGTCTGAGGCTCATGATACTGCTCTGCACTTCTTCTCCAGGCCAATCACTTCAAGTTCATCAGATAATAAATCTCTCCCAAGAAACCCATTGAGTTCAAAAATACTAAAGTGGATGTCTGATCAAAAGACCCACGTATTGATTTTGCTCAGATTCAATGGTGATGTGAAGCATATATCAAGGAATCAAGCACTAGGCCTAAGTGCTGAAGATCTACAGGATCTCCTTGAGCTTACACTGTGCAGGGATGAGGATGATACAAGTTCCAAGGATTTTGAGGAAGAATTTAAAAGAAAAGCAAAGGAACTTCTGATGAAGAATAAAGGTCCTGAATAAGGAAGGGTTTTGGCATTATCTGTTCCAGGGGGAGATTGTTAGGATTGAACCCTAACAGAGGAACAAATAATGTAAAGCCAAAACCGGATCCCATCAGTGGACTTCAAATAAGCAGCAGTTTACTTTAATCTCTCCCATTGACAGTGGTTATCTAACAACTGATAATCTTAAGTGCTGCTCAACTACAACAACTGATAAACCAAACTCTGATGATTACCTAACAACTGCTAAAGACAAACTCTGTTGCTCTATCTACTGCTGTTTCCTAAGCAGTGTTTTAAAAACCGGTAAATACCAGCCGGTTATACCGGTATTACCGGTTCCGGAAGCAAATCCGGTACGAAACACCCCGGTAAATAAGTGAAACGGCATAAGATTCGTACCGGCGGTAAAATCCGGTATACCGGTTTGAACCGTAATACCGGTACCGGCCCATGGTTATTTTGGTATGGGTTTTTAGTATTCTAGAGTTATTTTGGTGCGCGCGCGTACGTACGTACGTACGTACGTACGTATGTATGTATGTATGTATGTATGTATGTATGTATGTATGTATGTATGTATGTATGTATGTATGTATGTATGTATGTATGTATGTATGTATGTATGTATGTATGTATGTATGTATGTATGCATGCATGCATGCATGCATGTATGTATGTATGCATGCATGCATGCATGCATGCATGCATTATGTATGTATGTATGTATGTATGTATGTATGTATGTATGTATGTATGTATGTATGTATGTATGTATGTATGTATGTTGTATGTATGTATGTATGTATGTATGTATGTATGTATGTATGTATGTATGTATGTATGTATGTATGTATGTATGTATGTATGTATGTATGTATGTATGTATGTATGTATGTATGTATGTATGTATGTATGTATGTATGTATGTATGTATGTATGTATGTATGTATGTATGTATGTATGTATGTATGTATGTATGTATGTATGTATGTATGTATGTATGTATGTATGTATGTATGTATGTATGTATGTATGTATGTATGTATGTATGTATGTATGTATGTATGTATGTATGTATGTATGTATGTATGTATGTATGTATGTATGTATGTATGTATGTATGTATGTATGTATGTATGTATGTATGTATGTATGTATGTATGTATGTATGTATGTATGTATGTATGTATGTATGTATGTATGTATTGTATGTATGTATGTATGTATGTATGTATGTATGTATGTATGTATGTATGTATGTATGTATGTATGTATGTATGTATGTATGTATGTATGTATGTATGTATGTATGTATGTATGTATGTATGTATGTATGTATGTATGTATGTATGTATGTATGTATGTATGTATGTATGTATGTATGTATGTATGTATGTATGTATGTATGTATGTATGTATGTATGTATGTATGTATGTATGTATGTATGTATGTATGTATGTATGTATGTATGTATGTATGTATGTATGTATGTATGTATGTATGTATGTATGTATGTATGTATGTATGTATGTATGTATGTATGTATGTATGTATGTATGTATGTATGTATGTATGTATGTATGTATGTATGTATGTATGTATGTATGTATGTGTATGTATGTATGTATGTATGTATGTATGTATGTATGTATGTATGTATGTATGTATGTATGTATGTATGTATGTATGTATGTATGTATGTATGTATGTATGTATGTATGTATGTATGTATGTATGTATGTATGTATGTATGTATGTATGTATGTATGTATGTATGTATGTATGTATGTATGTATGTATGTATGTATGTATGTATGTATGTATGTATGTATGTATGTATGTATGTATGTATGTATGTATGTATGTATGTATGTATGTATGTATGTATGTATGTATGTATGTATGTATGTATGTATGTATGTATGTATGTATGTATGTATGTATGTATGTATGTATGTGTGTATGTATGTATGTATGTATGTCTATACGGGTAAAGCAATGTTATTGGAAAGATTGTATTTTGAAACTTGAAAAAGAAAGAGGACATAATAATAGTTATATTATAATTTATTATGTTAGTGAAAAAATTAAAACTGATAAGTTATGTCAATATAATTCATGTACGTATGTATCTCTATGAAATTATAGAGTTAACTAGTTTATCCGGTTGAACCACCCGGTACAACCCGGTTCTACCGGTTGAACCATTTTTAAGACCATCCCGGTATGATTTAAAAACCGGTTTTTAAAACATTGTTCCTAAGTGCTGCTGAAGACTCAAACACTGCCCTCTCAAAGACTGATCACCTTTGAAGAAAGCATTGAAGACTCAACATCTGTGCTAAGGCTACAACAGTGGAACGTGAAGCAGTAGTTTTCGTGTTGTTTTGTATGTTAGTGAATATCAGATGTTACATAACAGTAGTTTGTACAGGACAGTATTTGTAGTTTGTTAGGTCGTTAGATGTCACTATCATGGTGATGTCAGCTGAAGTATATCAGTAGTTTGGTTTGCCTATAAGTATGACAGTACTCTGTACTGTTACACTTGATCGTTTTGAGTGAGTTCTTCTCCTCAATTCATCCTTTCATCTTGTGCAACCAACTCTGGTGTATCAGGCTGAGGGGGAGTTTAGATTGTAAGCTTTTACTGTAATCTTTTGCTTTTATGTAAATCATTTGAATCAATGAAAAGCAATTGTTTCTCAATCTATACTTTCCTTTGTTTGTGTTTACATAGTTTGCTACTCATTTCCGCTGCACTTACTCGTTTTATGCAAACAAACACGAATCATGACAGCCTCAGATCCTAACATTATGCATTAATAACTTAATTAATTATCTTTCAATAATCCGACCCTTTAGAATTGTATCCTTGCTGACTCAAACTACTGGGTTGAGGGTAACGTCGCCTTCAAAAGAGGGGCCTACTACAATAACTAAGATAATCTCTTAAACAAGTGCAAAAGTGCGAAAATAATCAAAGGTTACACTACACACAAGTCGGATCCAAGTGATTCATCTTGTCTATCTGTTTTTATTTTTATTTTATTTTTCAGCATTTTAGTTAGTTTTATTTTCTTAGTTTAAAAAACCTTTTTCTAACATTTTGATTTGATTAGACGTTGAGGATAAACCGGTACTAAAAGCTCTTGTGTCCTTGGACGACCTCGGTATCTTACCAACACTATACTACGTCCACGATGGGTGCACTTGCCCATATGTGTGTTTAGTGTTAGTAAATATCGTGTTTTATAAATTTAAAACTTGGCTATAAAGTGTAAAAGGGCTTAAAATATATACCTAAAATATAACACACTTCACGCACATCAAGTTTTTGGCGCTGCTGCCGGGGACACAAGGATTTTAAGAAAGTTAGGAATCAACGGCCTAATCATTTTTTTTGTTTTCTTTTTATTTTTTTAGGATTTTCTTAAATTTTCAGCTTCTGCAGAACTCAGCACGGGCCGTGCCCGCTGAACACGCCCCGTGCCCAATCTTTGGAACTGGCACTCTTGTTTTAAGTTAGACAGTAAGCTGAACACGGGGCCGTGCCCACTCAACACGCCCCCTTGCCCAAGATTCAGTTACTGAAAACAGAACCGTAAGATCCCGACGGTTGGTAATTTATGACACAAAAATGAGTGATAATGATCTTTTTAATTTCGGCACTCTTATGGTACGTGGTGTCAATTATGTGGAGGCGGTCATAAAGAATTAGAATGTTATTTTCTAAATTATAAGCCCCACTATATAGACCCATCGTTTGCCTGTAGCCTTAAGAGGGGCGAAAGTAAAAATAATCCTTATCTCTCCCTCGAAGGCGCCCAACCAGATATTTTAGGAGAAATGCTTCTTGATGAACTATTTCAACTAGAAGATCTGATTCTTAATTGGTTAAAAGAACTTAAGATGGATTTCCTTAATTCATCTCAAGACAATGACCAAGAAGAAGTGTTGGGATCGTATCCAAACAACCTCGTTGCTCCCGATAATACCTTCAACTCTAGCGAAGACTTGGACGATAGTCGTCCCTGTGCCGATTGTGCCGTGAAGGAATCCCCATCGACTTCGTTCGATGCATACATAGACTTGAGCGATTCGGCATACACCTTCTTTAACAAGAGCCCAGAAAAGGGTTGGACTTGTCCACCTACATTTAGCATAGGAATCACCCTCACCGACAACCTCTTGCGTACTCGTCTTAATCTAGAGCAATTAAGGTATCTTAGGCACATTGGGGTTGTTCCATCCAGTAAGGAACCACCCGATCCGGATAAGTTCATTGAAAATAGACAAACTTCATAAATCATCCTTCCGACACGGGGCCGTGCCCAGCCAACACGCCCCCGTGTCCACCAAAAGATTCCTTTCTGACTTTACGTCAGAATACGGACAAACTGTGTCAGGATTCTGTCTGCACACGAGGCCGTGTCCAGTCAACACGGGGCCGTGTCCAGCATGTTGTCGTTTTCTATAAATGCAGCCAAGAATCCTGCACATTTGGACCATCCAGGGACAGAGATTTGAAGGGATCTTCTCTCCTACCATCCTAGGTATGTTCTAAAAGAAGGTTCCAACAACCACCTTGTCCTTTCCTCTTTTATCCATTTCCTTCTTCTTCATCTTTCTCCGAAAAAAAAACCTCCATTAAAGCTTGAGATTTCAAGCTTTATTGCAAGGATTATTGAGTTTTGTTCAAAGAATCTTGTTAAAAATAAGTTGTATAACATTGTTTCAAGTTACTACTGTTCAAAAAGGCTTCATAAGTTAGAAAAATAACTTAAAACTTCAAGATTCCTTGTTTCAAAATTCTGCAGAAAGGTGAACACGGGGCTGTGCTCATTGAGCACGGGGCCGTGTCCAAGGTACTGTTTCATTAAAATAAGCTGTTTTTGGTTTATTTTCGTAGAATGTCAAGTGAAAACATTGGAACATCGTCCGTGCATTCAAGAAACAGTAGAAGTGGAAGGAGACCTTCCATTGAAGCTACCCTTGTACACTACGTCATGGCGCTACGGGAAGCTCTCGATGAAATGACTTCGGTAGAGGAGGTCCTAATAGACCGTATAAACTATCTTACGGTGGGGCTAGAAAATAGTTTTCAAGAAATTAACCTCTTGCACCAGAGGTTAAATATTCTTGTAACACCTCCCATGGAACCCGTCCTCCCTCAAGAGGATAGGAACCTAGCACTTGGAGTCAACAACCCTACCGGATGGGATGACATTCCAGCGGAGCCTCCCCTTGAAAATTTACAAGAAGTCCCGGTGCAAGTTGTACCTCCTCAAACCGACGTCAACGAGCCCTCCGTCCTCCTCCCAAGGGAGATAGAGGAATGGTTCGCCGACATATGAGGAGTCCATGCCTGGAGGAAGGAGTTCTATGAAGTCGCATCCAACCAAGAATATTATCTTCTTGGAAATTTTGCTAATTAAAATAACTTGTAGGCTAGAATTCCTTGGTTTAAGCTTCTTGTGCTTACTTATCTAACTTACTAGCATTTTAGGACTATGTAATTCTCTATATAACAGTTTTTAATGAAATGATGGTTTTAAGGTTTGGATAATGTTGTAATAAATGAAACACACTCGGTATGGTGAATGATAACAAGGGAAATGAGAAACATCGCCCCATGCACGAAAACAGGGCCATCCGACAACAATTTCTTCATTACAGCAAGTTCAGCACGGGCCGTGTCCGCCCAACACGGCCTCGTGCTGCACATTCTGCATAAAATTGCCCAGTTCAGGTAACTGGACACGGGTCGTGTTCGCTGAACACGCCCCCGTGTCCAGGCTTCTGTTTCTTTTCTTTATTTTTTGTCGCTGGCACCTGAGCACGGGGTCGTGCCTGGTCACCACGGGGCCGTGTCCAGGATGCCAGTAACATAAAATTTTGCTTTTAACACCATTTTACACATTCAATCAACCTAAAAACTTATTTTTGGGACACATTGAGGACAATGTGTAATTTAAGTGTGCGGGATGCTAAAACCTTGAATCTTGCAAGTCCTAATAACAAGCCTTACACAAAACTCTATTGGAACCGCTAATCACCCCAATTTTTTTTTCAAAAATTTTCATTTTTTTTTACTTGTCTAAGTTTAAGTTGGGAATTCAAGTTCTAACAAGGTTATATTTTTACAAGTTTACAACCGATAGCGTCTTGATAAAAAGAACCAACATAAGAAAATTATGAAACGACATGACAAACTTATTTAAAATTTGATTATATATACTTGATCACATAAAAACCTTTTCCCACAAAAGTGAGTTTTGAGCCTTTATCGAGCATACAAATACATATCTTTACACTAAATGCTCATTTTTTGTTTCTAGTGTGAATAGCCGCTTGGTTCGTACGACTCTAGAACTTGCCATGACAATACATTTCCGGTCCTTACCAACTTAAGCCCAAGTAAGTAAATGAATGAGGCATTAGGACTAACCCTTTTTCTTTCTACACCATTATTTTTCATTTTTTTACCACCTACCCAAAACCCCCCTAGTTAACCCCTTTGAGCCTAAACCTTTTCATTTCTTAACCCAAAAATCACCCTTTTTACCCACCTAAACCTTTTTATTTTTAACCCTTTGTTTTAGTAACAACGTTCGGTTTTCTAATGACTCTTCCTTAAATAATAATAATAATAATAATAATAATAATAATAATAATAATATATTTTGATGAAACCAAATAAACAAACAAGTTCATCAAAAATAACTTGGTTTGAAATAAATGGTTCATCAAAATAAATAAAAATGAAAAAATAGAAACTCTTTCAAAAACCGACGATTGTTACGCTTTTCGCCCTTTTACTAACCACTAACCCAACCACCCACCTTTAACCCAAGCCTAACCCTTCACCCAAAAGTCCTCTTGATATTTACAAGGGTATATAGTTAAAAAGGAGGAGGATTGATTGCTTAGCAAGCTTATGGTAGGAGTAAGTTCCATGTCGCTCTCGAGTGATTCACAAAAAAATACACCTTCGGCCGAGTGTTGAGTGATACCCCGTGAGGTATGTGAACTTGTATATAAATGGAATTTTTTTTAAAAAAGGTATGTTATGCCCTAATAAGTAATTTATCTTATGAAAGGTTTTTAATAAATCATGACGAATAGGTTTGTAAATAAATAAAAATAACACCTATATAAAGAATCTTGGAAATCCCGACACTCTGTGACAAGCCCAAAGCTTCTCTTCTACCCATTCCATTTGGGTGTGTAAGCCACATTATAAAGAGTTTTGCTTGAGGACAAGCAAAGATTCAAGTGTGGGGGTATTTGATGTGCACAAAATGCGACATATAAATTACATCAATTGTGGCATAAATGAGCTTAAAGTAACACCCTTTTTTAGTACTAATGTTGGAAAAAGTGTGCTTTTGTCTTCCTTTTGTATTTTCAGGATTAAATGAGCTTAAAGTAACAAAAGAAGCAAAAAGACAGCTAAATCTAACATAAATACAAGAAAAGGAATAAAAGTGGCACGCCCGACCTCCCGACATCATCTTCCCAAGCAAAATAAAGAAGACAGAAGACTGAGCACACCCTGCAGACATCATCTTCCGAGCGGAAACGGGGGCGTGGTCAACTCCCTGCAGACGCATTTATTGCAATTGCGAATTACAATTAATGAAGAGAGAGACGCGGATGGACACGGGGCCGTGCCCAGCGGACACGGGGCCGTTCCCGAGCTTCTGTTCAGCCTATAAATAGGAGTGTTTGGAGCTCTTGCAACTCATCCCTTGGCACACCACCTCTTTTACACTTCACCCACCACCCACCACCACCATAACACCATCATCCACCACCATCATCCATTGTCCATCATAGAGTGTGTGAGTCGTCTCGGGATCCAAGATTGATCGTAAGAGCTCTTGACAATCAAAGGCCATGTTTGCCTAAGTCTCTTACATCACTTGGTGAAGACAAGTGGTTAGTGTAATACTTTTTATTTTTAATCTTTTGCACTTTTTAATTGGTTTTGTATTAATGACTTTAATCACTAGTTTCTTATGTTGAAGGTGATTCTTCCTTATCGTTTGTCCGTGGTGTCTTGGCATTATTTTACTGTCTATATAAAATAAAATATTTTCACCATTCATATCTCCACGGTCTATATGGAGGTATGTTGGCTACCTGCTTGGGGGTTAAGGGAACGGTTTGGTAAGAGTCTTGCCATTGTTCAGTGTATAGATCCTGCAAAGGACCTGGGTCAAATTTAGTAGGACCTCCTTCAATACCCAAAAGGTATTGGATGGCGGGGGTCCAAACTCTTTGATCCCCTCATAAGTTAAACTATTATTAAAACGTTAACCCAACTACTTAGGACTGTATCCCTGCTGACTCAGACTACTTAGCTGAGGGTAACGTCGCCTTCAAAAGAGGGGCCTACCACATTATGCATTAATAACTTAATTAATTATCTTTCAATAATCCGACCCTTTAGGAATGTATCCTTGCTGACTCAAACTACTGGGTTGAGGGTAACGTCGCCTTCAAAAGATGGGCCTACTACAATAACTAAGATAATCTCTTAAACAAGTGCAAAAGTGCGAAAATAATCAAATGTTACACTACACACGAGTCGGATCCAAGTTATTCATCTTGTCTATCTGTTTTTATTTTTATTTTATTTTTCAGCATTTTAGTTAGTTTTATTTTCTTAGTTTAAAAAACCTTTTTCTAACATTTTGATTTGATTAGACGTTGAGGATAAACCTGTACTAAAAGCTCTTGTGTCCTTGGACGACCTCGGTATCTTACCAACACTATACTACGTCCACGATGGGTGCACTTGCCCATATGTGTGTTTAGTGTTAGTAAATATCGTGTTTTATAAATTTAAAACTTGGCTAAAAAGTGTAAAAGGGCTTAAAATATATACCTAGAATATAACACACTTCACGCACTTCAACTATACAATTTGACTTTAAAAGATATACAAAGCGCATGTCACTTTGCTAAATACATGTTGGTAGCATGTTAAATGCTAATATTGGTTTTGATATGTATTAATGTAGGAATATGTTTCGAGTTTGTTCCAAATCCCGATATTTTTAAACCAACTTGATTCCTATCTTGCGGCGAAGGGAAAGCAAGCCGCAAACGACTATGACAATGATGACCTTTTTGACAAGGACGATGAGGTTGACGATGAGTATTAAGTATTATCTACTTGTAGTTTTCGGATGTTATTTTTCGGATATTTTAAGATGTTATTGTACGGATACGTTTTATGTGATTTTATTATGTAAAGTGTTATGTTTATTTAGTTTGTTTGTGTCGCGTAAAATTGAAAAATTGGCAGTTTTATTTATAACTGGAAATACTGAAAATGCAGCAAATTTTTTTAAAAAAAAAATTGACTTTTAGCGGCGACATGTGTCTCGCTATTAATGTGTACCTTTTAGCCAAGACCCTTTAGAGAAGACACGTGTCGCCGCAAAAAATCCATATCAATAATAGCGGCGACAGGAGGTAATAGCGGCGACAAAAGGACCTGTCGCTGCTATTAACTTTAGTGGCGTAGATCATGACTTTTATTGGTCGATTTTCTTGTAGTGGGTCCTAGATGCTTGTGTCTCTACTATCACAATTGATCCCACCGTCTCTACTATTGTTGTTGATCCTGGTGTTCCAATTGTTTTTTTCATGTTCCTGTTCTAGTCCTGTGTTTTGGTTCTTGTTTGCTGCATGTTATTTGGTTGTAGTCTAGTTTTTTTTTTTGGTTTTATTTGTAACAAGTTGGGCATAATTAATATTTATAATTCAACTTAAAAATATCTTTTGCAAATTTCCAACCATTTTTCTAAGCTTCAATTAGGCGGGGGGGGGGGGGACACAACCTTGTCCAAGGTTCTTTGTGACCCATACATATGAAGAAGGTAAAGACCAAAAAGCCAGAGGTTCTCATTGAGCTTTTCTTTGGATATGGAACTTCTAATTATAGAATCAGAGACACCTGTTGAATATAGGAGCCTCCTACACCAGGTTCAAATATAATGAGTGGCTTCTCCTCTACAAGATGCGGTTTGTAGTTAAAGTTATGCAATTTGTAATTATTTGTAACCTAAGAATTTTTAATTATAATACAGGATTTGTAGAAGTATTTGTAATTTTATAGGGGGAAACTAAAAAATAGTAAGTTTCATTCTTTTAATGAAAAAGCTAATCATCGACGGAGGTAGTTAATTTCTACCAACGAAATGTCCATTGGTGATCTTAGTAAAGAGTCAAAGTTTGACCTATTAATTTAAAATTTAGCTAGAGAAGAAGCCTCACTAACCTGTTGGTAAAATGTCCATCGGAAAGAGCATCGCCCATGCATGACCATTATACCGACAGAGCTTCATCAGCAGATGATCGTCAGCGATAGCTTTCACCGTTAGGGGTCCAACAAAACCATTCATTAGTGAACACTCAGTTTTCTTGTAGTGAATATATTTTATACAAGTTATATGGGACAAATGATATTCCCGATAATATACTGCAAACTGTTAAATACTTTAGGGGGATGACCTTAGTTCATTGTCGATGAGCTGAGTAAACATCTTAGATGTAGAAACGTGATTCCATAGAACACCTCTTCAATGAATACCCCTGATGGTTAGGATCTGAACTCGAATCTATGAAAGAGAAAACCGTTAGGACTCGTTACATGAATGTGGGTATTCCTGTAACCACCCTCCGGCGTAAGAATAAGTATGGGTTTGACATATAAAGTGTGACAGGGATATATTGGAAGTGAATCAATATTACCTTAACATCTTAATCTATTTATTCTGTTTGGTCCATTTAGGGTTTCCCCTTTGTTAGGTGTCACCGTTTGCGTGGGATGGGCCCATGACTGGAAGATCGTGCGGATCTTCCCAACATTTCAAAGATTCGTTTTGTTGTGTTGTTCGTAACTTTTATTAGAACATTCTAGAATAATGTGGTATATCTGGACTTACCGGTTTGACCGACCCAAAATGACCGGGTTTGATCATTCCCCGACATGTCCCCCAGTCCGATCTTATGCAAATTGTGCATGAGGTCGGACTTGAAAATTTTTAGGCATAAATCTTTAAAAAATAAAAAGAAAAGTAGAATGTAAAAAAATGTGCCTGAATATGACATACGGCGGCGTGTGATAGTTGCGATACCGTCGATGTGATAGCTAGGAAAACCCGATGGGAACACGCATACAATTGGGCTCCAAATTCGAAATTAGAAAAGGTGCTTGCAACAGTATAAGATAGAGAAAACGGGGTGGTGGAGAAATCATTTCCCCCAAATTAATAGAACACCCTTTCTTCTTCAATCGTCATGGCCCCGAAAACCTCTGACTCTTCCAAATCTGACGATGCCCTATATTGCAAATGGAGCAAACATCGTTTGACAGTCTCATACGAGAGTATGGAATTAAACCGGAACGGGAGCCGTTCTTCCGTCGGATAAAGACGCCTCTTTCCCCCTAAAGAACAAGAAGATTACCTTATTTGCTGATTTCTTCAAGTTCTGTAACTTTCGGCCCATTGTACTTAAACTCATGGCTCAACCAGAGCAATTTCGAACTAGGTGAGACTTGAACCCATGACCCCCACATTGGAAGGTCATGGCAAGAGGCCACCCACGCCTGCTGACACCAACAATATTGGTGACCCGGTCCACCACCAATCCGAAGGAAACTCACTGCCCAAAGGTAGACTAACCTAGAACATTTTTGCTACAAGCGAGACTCGAACTCATGACCTCCAAGGTTATGGGGCTTTATCTAAATATTAACATGTTCTGTCGAGAAAGTTACTTATAGTCGAATAATTCTCTAAATTCTATATAAAAACAATCCTTAGAAAATGTAACTAATTCAGGACCGACACATGCCATAAAATTACATAAATTTCGCAGTTTAGATCATGGCCTACCAAGAAATATTCACGATCAGGAATATATAGTTCAAGGAAATTTCGTCGTTCATTATTTGATTTGACAGGCTAGTCAAGTGGTGACATGTTGGTACGAAACTTTTATGCTATCCACATATATCGATCGCTTAACTTGTTTTGTAAACAATGGCATAAATAATGATGGAGATCTTAGGGTATTTGTGGAAGAACCATAATTTATTGATCTGCTATGTGAAAGTTTGATTTGTGTTTGGAATTTTAAGACATCCTCTCTCTTTATATACATTTTGATTTGTGTTTGAATTTTAAGACATCCTCTCTCTTTCTCTACTTTCTTTCGTTAAATTCTTTTTTCATCCACGTGGTTTGTTAATTTTAACCAGCTCTTGAATATAATCGTCAAACTGTCAACCCCTCTTTGTCTACTTTTCAAGATTCTTTTCACGTAAATTGTGGTCCAAACTAGAAATTGAACAGACAGAGACGATGGATGGTGTATGTGGACTCTTTGTTTGTTTTCTGATGATGGGTATATATGTCTCCGGTGGTGACAGACCTATGATTTATTTTCTGCGAGAGCGATCGGAGGGTCTAATCATATTTTTTAGGGGTGCGATGGAAATTTTAATATTTAGATTAAAATAACAAGATTTCTTTATATAATTCTTTTGTTAAACGATTTGTTCGTTGGATCATTATTTGCACTTACAAGCTTCATATTCTTACGTTATCAGGTCAAAACACAAGTAAATGATTTAGTTTGTATAAAAAAGGTCTTGTGTATTTAGACCATAAATTTGGAATCTAAGTTAGTAAATACAAATATATTTAGTACCTGGTAATGGTGATGAAACTGGTGGTGAAGCCCGGGAATTCGTTGGTGGTGGTGAAGATGGTGGTGAGGTTATGGCAAAAGTACTACCGTTGAAAAATCTATAAATCTCGTACCTAAAGTTACACATAGGTAGAAGATTTCTCCCTCCAACTTTGCCACTATACTCAACAGCATACATACTTACTGCGTTTTCCAAACATTCACTGCACTTGAGCTCGGATAAGTCTGGAGTACACTGCACAAGACTGTATATCGTTGAGAAATCCGGTCCCCTAGTGTTACCACTGGAAAACTTCCTTAGCGAATCACCAGCAGCCGCGGCAGCAGTCAGATTGCCCAACAACGGTCTAAGAGCCTCACTAAACCGATCCTTATTGGTCACGTTTTGGATGTTATACAAAATTAAACCATCCTGTGAGGGATTGCTTCCCAAAAGTGTCTTGTTGGAGTATCGCAGCATACAGTAGTCGTTGTATCCGCGTGCTTCCTTTTGGTTGGGGCAGAGTTGTAACAAGTTAACAATGGAGTCATTCACACAATTTTCACACATGTCTAGATTGACGTCACCTCGACAAAGGGCGATTGAGTTGACTGTATCGATGCCTTGGCCACTAGAGGAGTTGAAGAAGCCCAAGCCCGAGTTGGTCGAAGGAAGGGCGGAGAGGGTTGTGTTGAGATTTCTTTGGTACGTACTGTTTCTGGTATAATTAGCATCGTAGTTGCATCTGTAGGTAATGAAATCGAATTGTTGATCAGCACGGGTAATGGTATTATTTAAATATATGAAACTAACAGTGAACAATAAGAGAAATGTTCGGACGGGTATGATCATGTTTGGTTTTGGTTGCCGGAGATGAGAGGAAGACAAGGAGTTGGGTGGAAACGTATGGTTTGTGGTATGTAGTCTCCACAACTTTTCTCACACATTTAAAGATTTGAATGGTTCATGGATACATCATGGTCATGTGGTTAGAAAATATCTTGAACATTGATGTATTATAACGTGTAGACTGAATTACGAAAGCGTTATATATATATATATATATATATATATATATATATATATATAGGGGACCGCTAGAATGAGAACCACCCCGAGTTGTAAGAACCGCGAGAACTACACCATCCGAGTGGTTAGAAAATATCTTGAACATGGATGTTATTTTTTTTTCTTTTTTCTTTTTTTTTTTAAACCAAACTTGTGGTGTAAAAAACTACCCCCTCGGGGGGGGGGGGGGGGGGGGGGGGGGGCGTTTAAAATTTTTTTTTACGGGTGTGTTTATAATACACACATCTAGTTGTAAAAAAAATCGTGGTAAACGGCGACCCGTATGGTGTGGTTCTCGCGGTTCTTACAACTCGGGGTGGTTCTCATTTTAGCGCAATTCTATATATATATACACTACTAGAAAACTAGGCAATTGCGATGAAAATTTGCGACCAACATCATGCAGTCGCAAAATTAGCGACTGGTTTGCGATCAAAACCAAAACAGTCGCAAATAAAAAGACCAACCCGGATTCGGTCGCAAAACGGTCGCAAATTTTGTGACCACATTTTGCAGTCGCAATATTTGTGACCATTATATAAAAAACAAAAGTTACGACTGTCTAAAACAGTCACAAATACAAGATATATATGAAAAACAAAAAGTTGCGACCGTCTAAAGCGGTCGCAAATTCAAGAAAATCAATTTGGAGTAGTACCATTTATACGAAGTCTGTCTTGCTATATAACATTTAATTTAATTTAATTTTATCCCGAGAATATATAAAGGACCTACTTATTATATTAAATTCTCACAGCGGCCCATCTGGTTTCTCGGGACACTTCGTTGTCATCACCACATTCTGAAACCCTAGATCTCTCAATCGCCACTCAACGATCACGGCGTTCAAATCGATTAGGTTAGGGGAGCTGAAACGACTTCAATTAACCTTGAACTGAAACGAATTTGATGAACGCTAATTTTGATTTTCAATCGACTGGAAGAACAATTACTGGAAATTTGGAGGATAATTGAAGATTATGTGCGATTGGAACGAATTATTTAGGAAGAAATCGCAACCGGAATCGTTTACAAAGATTATGTCCATCGGCTTCTCTCTATCTTACAATCTGCCTTTCATCTGGTTAGTTTTTTTTCCTATTTTCTAAAAATATTCAAGATGTAAAACCTAAATTTGTTCACGGTGAAGTGATCTGTTGGATTCTAGTGTTAATATTTGACGATTTTAAAGGAATTGAATCTAAATTTGATCTGTTGAAAGTTTGGTGACCTTTTGTCTTGTGCTGGAACGTGTTAATTTTGACTAGTGACTGTATTTTGAAATGTTATCCTAATACGCTGAGTTAGATCCCTAAATGATATGAAGTTCTTAGATTATTTGGTAATGGAAGTACATGAAGTTCTGAAATGTGAGAAAGGTGGATTTACTGATTTAGATCCCTAATTGATAGACAATTTACTTGTTTAATGATTGAGGAATGCAAGGCCATGCTTAGGTTAGGTAGTTTAATCCAAACTTGAATCAGTTTTAGGGAGAACTTGACTTACACTGCTACCTCTATCTGGATTAGTGGATGTATAAGATTGAAAGTAGCACTACCTGTTGTGGTTGTTTAACCTTTATGTATCTGGATTCTCAGAAGTATCGGTGCCGTTGTTCACGGATCTTCCATGCCGTTTTTCTTTTTATTGTTCGGTCAAATGGTTAATGGCTTCATATGGTCGCTGGTCGCTGGTGCATCAACTATTGATCCAAATAAGCATCTGAAGCTTACAAATATCATAGGATTACACAGGAAAGCAGTTTGGGATATATATATTCTGAAAAGAAGTCTAGAAATGCATCTGAAGCTTACAAATATCATAGGATTACTTGCTTTCAAATTGCATGAAGCATTATACCAAATAAACTGAGCCAGAATCAACTATTGATCTTAGAATGCTAGTTAATGGCAAGATTCTTAACCAGTGATACGTTATGATCACATTTTTTTTTTCAGTGGATGCACTAAAATATTAACCTTTACTTTTTTTTCCACTGGAAAATGTTTTGTTTAAAATAAGCATCAGACCACATAGGTCTAGTGATTTCATATGGTCACTGGTGTTCAAGGGATTATTGGTCTCTTAATGAAATTATAGAATAGAGATGTGATTGTATATTACTCCTTAGGACAAGAATGGTTGATGAATTGAGAATAGTTAAATTAAAGCAATGAGATAAGGTAGGTTACCATGATCCGAAGAAGCACAACTTTGGTAGGGTGACCATTGATGGTAACACCTCCTCTAGGTTTCTTTTCGGGCTGCTGCTGCTGCTTAGGCTGACTGGCATTGACAATAACACCCGCTCTCCTATCGGTCTTCTTGGCCATCAAGGGAGTGGTAATCCCCTGCTCCTGCTTACCAAGCCCCTGCCCGGCTTTCCACCCCATTTTAGTCATCATTCTCTGACACGGTTTACTTGTAGTACTGTTACACGTTAATTAACGAGAAGTTGAGCATCTTTTCATGAACATTTAACAACTTGTTGATTAATTTTGTACAGAAATCGGATGCTGGATGTATACTGGAGAACGACAAGTAAGCGCGTTGAGGAAGAGGTACCTTGAAGCAGTGTGAAACAGGACGTAGGGTTTTACGATACCGATGCGAGAACAGGTGATATCATGTTTAGTGTCGCTACGGACACACTTCTCGTTCAAGACGCCATTAGCGAGAAGGTAGTTTCAGCATTTTTTTTTAATATTAAGTTGTTTGATTGTTTATTTGAATTAGTTTGAATTTAAAGATTGTTTATTATAGGAGTATGTGTCTGTTTGTATTATAATACTTGTTTTGCAAGTAACAGTAGGTTTAAATAGATGTTGAGGATTGTGAACTTTTGGGGGAAGTTTAATTGATCAGATGAAAATGTAGCTCTGTTTTGACCGATTGGGTCTTTAAGGGTGTAGAGGGCACCTTCTTCAGGTACTTTTGGAACACTTCCGCAATTGGTTTGGACTTTGGGTAGTGCAATCGGGAAATCCGTTTTGGTTCGTGAACCCGAAGAGAGAAATGGTAACTAGGACTACTAAGCTATTTGTAAATCTTAGTTTCTAATTCTCCATATGAAGGGATATATCAAGAACCATAACAATAAGTTTAACACTAGAGATTATTTCGGTAACTAGCAAGTGGTACAGATTACCGAAACAGTAAATCAGTGATATATTCTATCACCTAACATCTACAAGCTATCATTATACATTCAGATCATACGCATATAATTTTATGTAAACATTTGCTGGTTAGACCAGTTATTGGTAGCTTCTGACCTGCTTACTTTATATTCATTTGATAGTTATTTGTGTTCCTCCTTTTCAAGAGTGGTTTCTAATGGTGGATGAGATTGTTGTTTCTGATGGTGGATGCTTGCAGGTAATATCATTACTGTAATTTTATTACGTAGATTACGATTACAAATGACATTGAATTTTACCTTCTCTAGGTTCGCTGGACCTCCTAGCCTTGTGCAGCTGGACCTCCTAGCCTTGTGCAGCTGGACCTCCTGGCCTTGTGCAGCCTCCAGTTGCAGGTAGGTGTTTGACTGTTTTCATTACAACATTTTGTCATTCCATGTGTTGGTTTCGTAAACGAGCACTTGTGCTTTTGGTTTTCAAACCGAGTGTAAAGATCAAGAATAGTAATTGGTCATAAACTGCTAGTTCGGTTCGGTCCTAAAACCGTTTTAAAAAAACAGTTAATAAAACCGGTTTCAGGTTTTTTTCCGGTTACGGTTCTAAAACAGGTTGTTTCGAGTTTCGAATAAGGTATGTCCATGTGGTAGTTCGTGTGCATTAAGAGCAACTGATTTTTTAAGTGGAGTGTATAGATATGTTTGGTGAATTCGGTTTGGTTTTAAAACCGGTTTGAACCGGTTTTAACTGGTTTTTAAAATCGGTTTGGTTTTTAAACGGCTTACAAATGTCGCGAAGAAGAACCGCGCTATAGATATGTTAGGTACTATCACTATGCAGTTAATATCGGTGATCAGTCCCAGAACTATTTTATGTCCGATGTTCAGATGCTTGATACAGGTCTCAAGTTTGACTTTGTTGACCAAGACTTATAATTGACCTGAATTTACCTAATAATATCAACTTTCTTCTTCATCTTGTAGATACGCTTACCTGGACAAAGTTGATAACCAATGTCGAGCTATTGCCACCTAGAGCTGGTCATACAACCATTGCATTGGGCAAGAACTTGCTTGTATGTGGAGGCTTTACTGACGCTGAATATCTTTATGATGACTTATATATGTTTGATCTTGGTAATCTACTGAATCTTTGTATTTAGTTTAACATGATATTAAAAGCACTACCTTTATGTGTTCAATCTTAATCTTTTCAATTGTTGTGTAGAAACGTTTAGATGGACCAAGGTTATTACTTTAGGAGTGGGCCCATCTGCCAGATTTTCTATGGCAGGAAGCACTTTGCATCCACAGCATGGAGGCGTTCTTATATTCATGGGCGGCTGCAATAAGAGTCTCGAGGCACTTGATGACATGTTCTCCCTACACGCAGGTTTTATTAACTTTGTGATTACGGGTCAAAGTCATGTTGGTTGCCCAAGTCATGTAATTCTTAAGAGTCAACATCGGCCATTAAAACCTGGATTGCTCTTTCAGACTGCTTCAGTTGGACATGCCTAAGTTTTGACCTCATTTTTTCATCCATCTTACAGGGTATTGACCTCAAATATTGACCTCATTTTTTCATGCAATCACTTCTCTGTAAATAATATGGTAACTTTTGCATGGATAATATTGAAAATAGACGATTTGACCTTAGAAGTCAAACTGACTTTTTTCTTTATTCTAGAATTGTATAAGCAGTTAATTAGTTTCATAACTTGTGATTATGCTGGCCATTAATATTTCACTTTGCATTGGTTTTATTAGATCGAAAGGTTGAATGTGATTATCCAATATATAGTGAAAGAAAAAAAAGAAGAAAAAGAAAAAGAAATGTTGAATGATATTATTGCGGGATTGGTGGTGGAAAAAGAGAAATATAAGGCGGAGAAAGAGGCTATGAATGAAAGAATGGCAAACATTGAAGCAATGCTAAAGGCTAGGTTTCAAAACGTATAATCATCGACTTAGGTTTCAAACTTTTAAACACTTTGTTTTGAATATGTATTTTGTTATGGTAACTTTGGTATTTGATGTTTCAAGTGAAATGTTTTATATAATGTGAAAGTTTGATAATATGTAAATTTTAAAATTGACATTATATACAGGTTAAAATAGAAAATGGATGAAATTAATTAATAAAAAATAAATAAAAATTGCGACCGCTATGGCGGTCGCAATTTTTCAAAAGGCAAGTGGTCGGAAAACGGTCGCAGTTTGTAAAAGGCATGCGGTCGGAATACGGTCGCATCAAGACCGTCGCAACCGAAGTCCGAGAAAACCAGGAACAGTCGCAATATTTGTGACCATTATTAAAGTCGCAAAACCTAGGTCGCAAACGATAGTAGCAGTCGCAACTTAGTCGGAATAGAGCAATTGCGACGGGTGTTTTTCCAATCGCAGTTCCAGTCGGAAAACGGTCGCAACAGGGCAATTGTGACTGGTTTGCGACCAAAATTGCGGTCGGAAAAACCTAGTTTTCTAGTAGTGATATATGTATATGTATATATATATATATATGTATATGTATATGTATATGTATATATATATGTATATATACATATATGTGTGTACATATATATATGTATATGTATGTACATATATATATATACACACATATATGTATATAATATACATATACATATATATATATACATATACATGTATATACACACACACACACACATATATATATATATATATAAACGTGATCAGGAGAAAACGCCCTAAAGTGAGAGAATGGTGAGAACGCATCCTGATAGAACACGTGGCGCAGGATTTAATCAGGGTGCGAGGGGCTTTTATGTCTTTTTAATCTTCTTTTTTCCCAATTTCGTGTGTCGCATGCTGCTTTATTTTTGATGTCTAAGATTATTTTGGCGTTAATTAGATTCATTAACTACATGGCATTTTACTGTTTTTTTTATCTGTCTCATCATTATCTGCTGGAAATTTTCTCTCAAATCTTCTTATTACCGTTCGAATTCTTTTCACAATCGTTGGCCATTGGAACCCCAAAGGCCAGAGTATCCTTCTAAACCCCTTCATCCATTCTAAGTATGGCTTTGATTGTCTCATATTAGAGAACTTTTAAGATGAAACGTCTCTCCGACCTTCCAAACCTCCATGCAATAATCTTGGCCATTTTTTATGTTTTATGGCATTTTGGACAACATGTGGCGTTTTAGATAATGTGTAGAGAGTTTTAAGTTGTGCTTACATCTCCTACTTTTATAATGACTTTTTTTTTTACAGGTAATTATGGTGTTTTGAAAAGATAAATAAATTCAATAGGTAATTATGCCGTTTTGAAAAGATAAATAAATTCAATTTCCCATGCAGTGGCTTTTAATATAATAAATGTTAATAATAAAGTTTTCGTCGCTTCAGTTTACTGTTTTTGTAGTTACTGTTTGTTCAGCTTCATCTGTTTATCGTTTCAGTTTACTGTTTGTAGTTACCTTTTTGAGATTTTGGCGTTTTATATTTTTAATGGGGTTTAGATAAAGATGTCACTTTGTTCTATTCTCTTGTACCTTGTTTTATACTTTTTTGAGTTTTTAATAATACTTGTCCAAAGTAAATTTTTTATAGTTTGGGAGTTTTGGGCGTTTTATGGCATGATGGCGTTTCACAAGCATTTGTCTGTGTGGCGTTTTATTATATTTTTTTAGAGAAAAAAATGTATTTTGTTTCTTAGCTGAAAATTACATTGCAAACAACATAAAAAGAAAAAAAATAGAAATAATTCATCTTCCAAATCTTCACTGTCACCAGTCTCTTTTTTCTTGGAACATCTTCACTGGCGGTTTGACTTTGGTATGATTCATTTTGTTTTTTTGTTGTTGAAGTAGCTTTTTTGTGCCCGTTTGGAAGCACAAAATGACGTAGGTTTTTGTTTGAAGTTCATCTTTATTTTCATCCTTATCTTCATCCCACTCTTCATTGTCATCCGTGTCTTCATGCCATTCAATATATATCAAGAACAAAGCACAGAAAATGACATGAATCTGACATCAGCATCTTTTTCTTGAAGATTTGTCCATCTCATGCAACAAAATGTTATTGAGTTACACCCCTGTCACACCCCGATTTCCACGTGTCTCACCGGTGGGCCCGGTGGGGGATTACCGTGACGATGTTGGCAACAATATAGTCAAACCACACAATTATATAATGCACAGCGGAAGCTTAATTTAAATATATAATTTCAACCTCTGATTGTAATATCAAAATGTATTACAAAAGTTGAATATCCACAGTGGATCGTAAATACAGATAAAGTATTGTTCCATTAGATACTGCAATCAAGCTTGCGAGGCTTATCCCGACGCTAGGGAGCTAATACCAGCCAATTACGTTTAGGTACCTGCACTTAATCTTTTTGGGGAAAATACGTCAGTTTACACTGGTAAATACATTCAACTGACACATTTGAAAGTGTTTATTAAAATTGATTTGAATGCACAGGGCACAAACTCTTTTATAACTTGGGAAAATTCATAATGATCTTGTGAACGTTTTACATGTTCTTTTATGCGTTCAGTAGCCCGGGTCGTGCCGGGTTAAAGATTTATAGACTCACCACGTTTGCGTAAAACCGTAGTATAAAAACCAACGGCTACGTCTTTTAAATTTAATGTCGACACTTTATACCGGGTGTACGCCTACACCGGGATGTCGATGGTCGTGGCCATTTCGTAGAATGATGCCGAGGATATCCGGGACAACGGTCATTAAACCCCCCAAAGGCTTATAAGCAACAAAACTGTTTAAATGAGCCGATCATATTTAATCAATTAACCACCTAAGCGATGGAATTATATAATGCTCAATCAAGCGGTATTAATATACCGTAACCCAAGCCCATATAGGGGAAATAAGTCAAAAGTATTTACCTTTGCAAGTATTAATCCTTAATTTAGATCAAGTCACCGATAGCTTTTACTGGGGCTCCTAATCTGGAACGAAGGTTTTAATTAACCTCTTAGAATCCTAACGGTCCTTGTATTAGCCGTAGCTTAAACCGGTTGATTCCGATATATAGATATGGTTAATTCGCACGGAAAGGCGAAAACCGAGAATGGAGTATGATTTGGACCCAACAAGTTCAGTGACTTGTTTTATATGGGTTTATAGTTCATACTCTGGATTTTGGGGTTCAAATAATATAATTTGACCCGTATCGGCTATTGCACGAAAACTAGTTCCGTGAGCCGTACCATGTGCGCAAATAGGCGAAACGGTTAACCACAAGTGTCGTACGCTTATTTCCTAAGTCAATATGCCTTAAAAGTATTTTGGTATCAGTAGGATACCTTCCGTAATGCCCGTAACGAGTTTAAGTCAATATTATGCCCCGTAGGGGCTTTTCGGTCATTTTAAAGACTTTATAAGGGATTTTCGAGTTCTACAGGAAATCTGAGTTTCCCGAACAGCTTATCAAGCTTAAAATACTTTATTTATTATTTAAAACCAGTGGCAATTGGAATCGGGTCAAAAGACCTTGTAGAACTCTCGTTTTGGCCAAAAAGGGCATATTCGGTATTTACCGAACCGTAGCCATAACCGCAGGTTATGAGCAAGGTAAAAATTATTAAAAATCTTTAAAATTCCCAAAATATTATTTTACCACAGTGGGTAAAAGTTTTGGTGACGAAAACTTGGGTTAGATGGGCGTTATGCTAATTGCGCCGTTAATTACAAAACTTTCTTAAAAGTGCGCCTTTTAGCATAACTCTCATTCTAGACCTCGGATTGACGTGAAACTTTAGGGACATGCTTATATTTTAACAAGCAAGGTTTTGGTCCGTTCACGTGTCCGAAATACTTGTTTTAATTTTTAAAAGGCCGTTACGGTCAACTTTTAGGCGAATGACGGAAATGCGCTAAAGACTTGGATAACTCATGAACCGACCACAGAGGCGTATACCAACATGTGACCTGGTCCTAAGAGAGTCCTAAGGTATATTTATACCTCACTAAAACGGGTCAGAACTGAAGTCAAAGCAAAAGTCAAACTTTTGCGACATTCGGCTCCGAACCGGTTCTATATAGTAAATGATCGATTCAAACGAGCGCAAACATGTTTATGTACTTATTATCATGTTTTATGATTATCAAAACAGGTTCCATAACATATATATTACAGATTATGCATAAATCGCTAAAATAGCTTTCTGTTGACTTTTTAACCGCACGTTTGACTCGATAATTGACATAGTTAGAGTGGTGATCAGGGGGAACCATTTTAGAGGTTTAATACCCACATAAATACCAACTCATAACCATTTTTGATTCGTCATAAGACTGAACCATTTGCAAGATATTGCAATGACAACCGTTAGTTACGACGGTTGCGTTTATGAGCTATAACTATGGAAATGCAAGACCAAATTGATTGTGAACGACTTACAGAAGTGTGTTCTTGTTTATGGAGCAGAAGAGAATGCTTGGGAGCACTTAGAATGATCAGTAGTTGTGTGTTTTGATTGTGTGAATGGTTATGCACACAAAGGTGCTATTTATAGCCAAAAACAAGCTCCTATGATCATTATAACTACCACAACAGGTCAGGGGTGATGGGTAGATGTCCCCTAAGTGTTATGGGTCAAATGTAGGGTGCCCATGCTCCATTAAGTGGTGTTTGATCGTTCAAAGGTTCCAAAAGCCAAGTAGTTACAAAGTTTCTGCATCTGGGCACTTTACGCGGCCCGCATGGGAGTTCCCATGCATTTTAATGCGGGTCGCCTAAAGGTTAAGAAATCAGGCGAATTAGTGAGGAGGCTCGCGGCCCGCCTCAACTAATCCCTAACCTTCACGCGGGTCGCCTAAGGTTAAGATTTCAGGATTTTTAAATCTTTTTGTAATAATTACAGAATCGGGCCATTAATAACGAAATCTTTCGTAATGATTCACCTGACCTTTCGGTTCTGAAGGGGTAACTTTGCGGTTTGGCCCTCGGTTATTTACCGATAGGGGCCTCGTGTTAATTACCCGCATTATTAAGTCCCCGGTTTATTTATTAATTATATTGGAAAGCCTTAACTTTCACTGTTGACGCTTTTAACCCTTCTTCTACGAATTCGATCGTAACTTTCTCGTTTCATATCGAAACTTCGCGAAATTCATATATATTATTTTAGTGAGGGTATAATACCGTTACAAAGTCTTTGGAACGTTAAAGGGTCACTCAGAGGTATTATTAAACATGTTGACACAGTTAACCCCTGTAGTTTGTAATCTCTCACTTTCTTCCGCGTTTTATTTTTGTACGATCTATAATTTATTCGATTGAAGGTTTAAGCATTATTTAGGGATACTATACAGTATATTTACCCTTGTTGACATTTATAACCCTCGAATTTACATACTTTCAAGGTTTGTCAAAATTAGTCCCTTATTTATTATAGATGCCACGTGTAAACAAATGCCACGTGTTAACACATCATTGGACACAAAAATTCGAGGTGTTACATCCTCACCCCCTTAAAATAAATCTCGACCCGAGATTTACTCAAATAAATAGGGGTATTTTTCTTTCATTGTAGCTTCGACTTCCCACGTATATTCAGGACCTCTACGAGCATCCCATTTGACTTTTACAATCGGTACGTGCTTTCTGCGAAGCTTCTTCACCTGTCGATCTTCAATCGACAAGGGTTTTTCTATGAACTTTAAGCTCTCATCTATATGCACATCTGTGTGTGGGATCACCAACGATTCGTCGGCGAAGCACTTTTTAAGATTGCAGATGTGGAACACATTGTGAATTCCATTGAGCTCTTCAGGCAAGTTTAGTTTATAGGCAACTGATCCGACTCGTTCAATGACCTCAAAAGGCCCTATGTATCTCGGACTCAGTTTGCCTTTCTTGCCGAAACGCATCACCCCCTTCCAGGGTGACACCTTAAGTAATACTTTTTCACCCACTTCGAAGTGAAAATCCTTACGCTTTGGATCAGCGTAGCTCTTCTGCCTATCGCGGGCAGCCTTGAGACGTTCCCGGATCTGGACAATCTTGTCCGTTGTCTGGAAAACAATCTCTGGTCCCGATAATTGGACCTCTCCTACTTCCGCCCAACAAACAGGCGATCTACATTTCCTACCATATAATGCCTCAAAAGGCGCAGCCTTTATGCTGGTGTGGCAGCTATTATTGTAGGAGAATTCGATCAGGGGTAGGTTTTTATCCCAGTTACCACCTAGATCGATCGCACATGCGCGAAGCATGTCTTCTAGCATTTGGATAGTACGCTCACTTTGACCGTCCGTCTGTGGATGGTAAGCCGTACTAAAGTTTAAACGCGTGCCCAAAGATTGCTGGAAACTCTTCCAGAAGTGAGATGTGTATCTAGTATCCCTGTCGGAGATAATAGACACAGGTATGCCGTGTAAGGCTACAATCTTATCAACATATAGTTGGGCTAACATATCGGAGCTATACGTCTCCTTGATGGGTAGAAAATGAGCTGATTTAGTCAGCCTGTCGACTATGACCCATATTGTATCGTTTCCTTTCCTGGTTTTGGGTAACTTGGTTATGAAGTCCATAGTTACGCATTCCCACTTCCACTCGGGAAGTTCAGGCTGTTGTAGCAAGCCAGACGGCTTTTGGTGCTCGGCTTTGACTTGAGCACAAGTCAAGCACTTTGCTACATGGGCGGCTACAGACTTTTTCAAGCCTATCCACCAATAATTTGCCTTTAAGTCTTGGTACATTTTATCAGCACCAGGATGAACTGAGTATTTGGAACTATGGGCTTCCTGGAGAACAACATCACGTAGTCCTCCGTAAATCGGAACCCATATACGTCCGTTCAGCCTAAGAATTCCATCCTTGCTAAGAGTCAACTGCTCCTCAGTTACTCCCAGCTTTTCATTAGGATAATTAGCTTCCAACACAGCCTCTCGCTGTGCAGCCAAAATCCTTTCAATCAAATTATTTTTAACTTCAATGCTCTTGGCATTGATTCGAATGGGTTTTACCCTTTCTTTCCTGCTCAATGCATCGGCGACCACATTCGCCTTGCCAGGATGGTACCTGATTTCACAGTCATAATCATTCAGGGTTTCCATCCAACGGCGTTGCCTCATGTTCAACTCCTTCTGGTTGAACAGGTGCTGGAGGCTTTTGTGATCAGAATAAATCACAAATTTAATACCATAAAGGTAGTGCCTCCACAACTTCAGTGCAAATACAACGGCACCCAACTCCAAATCATGGGTGGTGTAATTCTTTTCATGCACCTTTAATTGCCTTGAAGCATAGGCAATCACCTTGCCTTTCTGCATAAGCACACACCCCATGCCCGTGCGTGATGCATCGTAGTAAACTACGAATTCATCTGTACCCTCAGGTAAGGTCAACACAGGTGCGTTGCTTAGCTTCTGCTTCAGTATTTCAAAGGACTCTTGCTGCTTCGGGCCCCAAATGTACTTTTCTTTCTTCTTGGTCAAGGAAGTCAAAGGCGCAGCAATCCTTGAAAAATTTTCAATAAATCTCCGGTAGTATCCTGCTAACCCCAGGAAGCTACGGATTTCGGTAGGCGTCTTTGGCTCTTGCCAGTTCATGACTGCCTCTACCTTAGCGGGATCCACTTGGATACCACGCTCACTCACAACGTGTCCTAAAAACTGGACTTCTCGTAGCCAGAATTCACATTTCGAGAATTTGGCGTAGAGTTTCTCACGTTGTAGTAATTCGAGAATGCAACGGAGGTGCTTCTCGTGGTCGTCTTGGTTCTTAGAATAGATAAGGATATCGTCGATGAAGACTATGACGAATTTATCCAAGTATGGCTTGCAAACGCGGTTCATGAGATCCATGAACGCAGCCGGTGCATTTGTGAGCCCAAAAGGCATCACTAGGAACTCGTAATGACCATAGCGAGTCCTAAATGCAGTCTTGTGTACATCTTCATCTCTGACCCTTAGTTGATGATAACCCGACCTTAAGTCGATCTTGGAGAAGTAGCTTGCTCCTTGCAGCTGATCGAATAGGTCATCGATCCTTGGTAAAGGATATCTATTCTTTATGGTAACTTTATTCAGTTCTCGATAGTCGATGCACAACCGCATCGATCCGTCCTTCTTCTTTACAAATAGGACAGGAGCTCCCCAGGGAGATGAACTAGGTCTGATAAAACCTTTCGCCAGCAGTTCATCCAACTGGGTCCTCAGTTCTTTCATTTCCGTTGGAGCTAATCTGTAAGGCGCTCTTGCTATCGGAGCTGCTCCAGGTATGATGTCAATTCTGAACTCCACTTGTCTATCTGGTGGCAAACCAGGTAGTTCTTCAGGAAAACCTCGGGTATTCAGAAATGACAGGAAGATCCTCGATCCTTCGGCTTTGGTTCTTCAATTATTACCTGAGCCATGTAATTACACAGCCTCTGTTCAAACACCTTGAAGCTTTCAGCATAGATACGTCTTCGGGCAATCCGTAATGCGTATCCCTCGAATGGTAAGAGATTCACCACTCGGAGTCTTTAAAACTATGCCTCTTTGCCGCAAATGATTTGGGCCTGTTATGGGATAACCAGTCCATGCCTAGCACAATGTCAAAACCCGCAAGTTTGAAAGGAAGTAGAGATAAAGGAAAAGAATGGTTCCTAATGGATATTTCACATCCTTCTAGAACAGTAGAGACGGTTTCTATCGTGCCGTCTGCTAACTCTACTTCGTATTTCACGTCAAGGGTTTTGATTGGCATATTTAGTAGTTGGCAAAATTTCTGGTCTACAAAGGACTATGTCGCGCCAGATCGATAGTACTCTTGCAAATATGTTATTTACGAGAAAAGTACCT